>NC_138771.1:419110976-419196140 GCF_965119305.1 Pelophylax lessonae
TACTGGGTCCCTTGGTAGTTTACCTCCTCAGTTTGGATGCTCAGGCTTTCCCCTCCTGTAGCCTTCAGTCTAGACCCTTGAGTCATGAACCTCCTCCAGCTTACCCTCCTTGCCCTTCTTACTATGCCTCATTGTACATCTTTCCATTTTTGGTTTGTGTTTTTCCTCACCCTGAACCTACTCCGATAGGATCCCATTCTTGGAAATGGTAACCCGCTCAAGCTCTTACGCTTTCTGCAGGGGCGTCCTTAAATGCTTGTAACCTTTGCAGTGCTTTACTCTTCTCAGCTCTATCTCTTGCCTAAGAGACCTGGAACCTCTTGACCTGCCCAGTTGACAGGATATGTTCACATTTCTCCCTTCCATGTTCTTAGATTCATGCAGTTTTGCTAAACAGAGTCCTATCTTTTGAAATCCTTTGCTAGAAACCAATTGAGAACTATCTAGTGCTAATAATCTAGGGTCACATTTAAGTGTCTTCATTAAAAAAAAAAAAAAAATGTACTTCCTGTGTACTATTGACTCTTTTTTTTTTTTTTTTTTTTTTTTTTGTGTGTAGCAGATATTGCTGTTCACCCCTTTTTTTGGTTTATAGTATAGAATTGCCAATTGGCATGGACCCTACTTCCCATGCCCTCTCCCAGTCCTTTTTTGGTCACTCGCTCTATGATAGGGAGTCTGGAATTTTGGGCAAGGTGCCAACCTGGTCTCTTTGGACCAATAAGTCCCAGATGCCATTCATCGAAGAGGATATTATCTTTTACTCCCCAACCTGGGTAGGACCTAATGGACATATCATCTTTCTTGCCCATTGAGTCATGTTCCTAAAAACCAATAGCTCCTAAGTCATCAGGAGATACCTCTGCTGGACATCATCTGGATGCTACAAGTCCATCTCTAAAAAGGTTTGGCAACTCCTGCTGCAATAGATTGAGTCACCTTCTCCCTTTGCTCTACAGCACTGAGTGTTATTTGTGAGCTTACATTCTTTCTAGAGTAAAGATATTGCCATCTGGATCCTTCCATCTGAGGATCCTTACTTTGAAAGGTAAGGGTTCTGTACGTGAATTTTTTATTTTTTTTTTTTCCTTTCAAGGAAGTATTGATTTCTGGAAGGCCCTGTACTCCCCAAGGCATTCTGTTACCCAGGTGCAGATTTCCCTTAAGGCCCCTTTCACACTTGCCGCTCTGTCAACAGACTCCGTTTTTTTCAGCTGGGGATTGATCAGCCGATCCCCCCTCTGAGCAGGCGGATGGCAGCTCTGTTTACGCGCTCTTCTCTATTGGGAAATCGGATGAGAAAGGACCGCCTATCCTCGTTCGATCCCATCCGATCCGCCAAATGGATGGAAAATAGGGTTTCCATCCATCCAGATTTGACAGACAGGATCAGATGTCAGAGGACATGTCCCCGCTGACATCCGATGCCCCATAGAGATGCATGGGGCATCCCTTCAGATCTGCCTGAAAAACTCAGTCGGATCTGAACGGTCCGCAAGTGTGAAAGGGGCCTAAGAGGCAAGTCGGGAGGCCTTCATGCCTGACCAGTCTAAGGTCGATCCCTTCCTCTATTATTGGCAGGTAAATAATCCTGAGTTGGTATTCTGATTCATACACCTTAGCCTTTAGTGGAGAATTCTGCTCTTTACAGGGGAAGGTTGGATGATTTCTTAATTTTGTTGCCCTTCACTGAATTCTTTCTAGTGCAAGGAAATGCTTCCTGTTGATTTATTACCAAAACTGTACTGCATACTTGTGCCGAGACTGAACATGTGTTTTGTATAGGGGAAGACATAAATATATATTTTTTTAAATTTATAAATGTGTTGCATGCTATTGCTTAGTCTCTGGTCACCCAGGACTCCCAAATCTGATTCCTCCTCCCAGTGAATATCTTCATTGTTGTTATAAACCAGTTACACACTGGCCCCAATACAGAAACCTGGGGCACATGTTTTTCAACCCTAGGCCACTCAGATCCTGAATCATTTACTGCTTCTTTCTCTACCCTTACCTGAAGCAGCTTTCTATCCATGTACAGACAATTGACTCCACTTGAATAGATCTTAGTTTGTAAATGAAAGTGATACTAAACACACACTGTTTAATTTACATTACATTGTCCCTTCTATTTCTGGATATGGATGATGGTTCTGTAATTATTTTAATTAATGAAAACCTCTAAGTACCTTTTTCCTAATTGATATACAGCTGTCACATGACCCAGTTTTTTCCCAGCCTGTCTGCAGGGAAGCATAAGCAGAATGTGCTTCTGTTAAAAAAAAAAAAAAAAAAAAAAGCCTTTGGAATACAGAATGAAAATAATATCAAACTGTTTTAAATTGTCATACAAATATATATTTGAAATCAAATCTTTTATTTTTTAGCAATACACATGGTGTGGGTGGAGTGAAGCCTCCATCAAGCTACATGTAATATCCTGTCCCCATCATGCTTAACTAGTTAGTGGGCATAGAGGAGGGAGAAAGCGGGTTGTCCTTTACCAGAGAGTGAATATGCCCACATGTGACTTTATAGTCACATGGGCTGCTTTGATGTGATCAGCATAAAAACTCACTGAAAACTGAGCATGTGCAGAGCTTCCACCGCTTCTCTGCAAAATCCCTAGCTGCATTGGGGACTTTGAGAAAAGGGGGAGATGGAGAACAGCAGGATCGACCAGGTTTTTGTTTTTTGCAGAATACAGAAAACAAATCCCAAAGTGACTGAGTATGAACAGCATGTCATGACACTTTGTGTCTCTGGGGTACAGCTGCAAATGCCTTTTCAAAATCCATATACATTACATCTACTGCCCAAAGTCTAGCCAAGTTACTGCTCATTTGCTCATAGAATGTCAACGGGTCTCAGGCGCATGCGCGGAGACTCCTAAGATGGCAGTGTAAGCCCGGAGCTCCGCGCCGCCTCAGCACTAAAACCCGCCGCGAGCAGCTGAACTTCTCCTGGCCACGGAGCATCTTGTAGGTCACTTGCGGGGCAACGTCAGGGAAGCAATTTATGCAAAAACTGCCGGTCCGGAGGGACCTCCGGAGCTCATTTACCCTCGCCACAGGCGAAGCCTGCAGCAAGATGGCGGATCCGGCGCTAGTGCGGGAGATGATGGAGGAAGGAAGCACAGAGCCGGCACCCTTCTCTGACCCTGCTAGTCTCCTCCAGCTTCAACACGGAGCAGTCAGTAGCCCTTTACACCTAGTTCCATCTCCTGCCTCCACAGAATCTTTACTGGGACGGGTTGTAGGCGATTACACACTATCCCCACTGGAGGACTCCCCTGCCACACTGAGGAGATTCTCCACTGAGGTGGGCATCTGCAGGCCCGAGCAATTTAATGGTGAGGACTTAATACACAGATTATCCACTCTCCTGGACAAAGGACTGTCACACATTGCGACCAAAATTACCTCTGACTTAAAGATTGATTTCCAGAATTTGGTCACACGAATGGAAGCCATAGAACATAAGCTGGACCTGACTGTGTCTAAAACTAACCAGCATACTGTTCTAATTCAATCGCTGCAAGAACAACTCGACTCAGTGTTACTTAAAGTGGAAGACCTTGAAAATAGGTCATGAAGGTATAACTTCAGGCTCAGAGGACTCCCAGACTCGGTTACTGACGTACCAGCTGCTGTCCAGAGTCTAATCAAAGATCTCCTGCCTCATATCCCTGAACACAAGCTTGAACTAGATCGGGCTCATCGGGCTCTGGGACCCCCCAGGAAGGATGGTACGCCGAAGGACATAGTAGTCAAACCGCATTATTAATCGGTTAAGGAGGAACTGGTCCGCAAAGCCCGTGACTTACCTCAATTACAATGCCAAGGTCATCCAATCCAAATATTCGCAGACCTCTCTCCCTCTACAATTCAAAGACGGCGATCCCTCAAGCCTCTCCTCTCCATCCTGATCCAGAGAGACATCAAGTATTGGTGGGCATTCCCCTTCGCGCTCAAATTTACTCACAAAAACAAAACATACTCCTTCTCCAACTTCTCGGAAGGTGAAAGGCTTCTCCAACATTTGAACCTGCTCCCTCAATCACCTGATCAAACATCATCTACTGGTTCGGCTTCCGCTAAACGTCCCATACTGCCCAGTCCAATCACTCCTCTGTGGAATAGATCAAAATTCAAGAGATCCAAGGACTGCAATCCCCCCTGAATAGAAGGTCAACTACTCCTGGCTCTTCTCTTGAGCTCAAGCTCAATAGATGTCTTTCACTACAGATGAACACTACTTCCAGTTGTTTTTATTTTTTTTATATAAATTTTTTTTTTCTTTTTTTTTTTTTTTTTGTGTACTTTTTTACACACGGAATCCCCGGGATCTGCCATTGATCAGCTCCAGGATAGGAGGAAGTTCTCTGCCTCGCAAGGAACCTTATGATCACCACCATGACTGTTTCTATAGCACTCTCTCCTGCGGGCCCTCCCAGAAGGATTGGGTCCCGTCGTAGGACATTATGTCCTGCTCCTCCCACCTATGTGCCTGAGTCGGCTCTCTTGCCAGGGACCTTGACGTTCCCCTTCTCCTATGCTGGCGAACCAGGGGATTCCGCAGCCCACATTTTAGTTTTTACACCCCATTCTAGTTCTTTTTTTTTTTTTTCTTTTTTATCTTACAAGTTTGCTCGATGATATTATACATTGACATATGTTCATGCTCATTTGACAGTTTTTTTTTCAGCAACAAAGACGGGTTTATGCTGAGGCGGCCGGACGGCGCCTCCCTCAGCTGCAGGGAAATGCTGTGGTGTATCCCTCGCAGCCACCCCCTGCTCCCCTATTTGGAGAGCGGGTACTTTTTTTTCAGTATCGGTTGAGATGGTGCAGACCCCACCTCAACCGATGGGTTCCTGTTTGACCAAGGGTCTGTTTTTTCTTTATTCTTTTCTATTTCCTCTCTTCTTACCTTTCTGTTTATCTCCTACAGCCAGTCTCGGTTCACACGATCTCCGAAGTCCTTCACCAGCTGACCGCTGGAGGCACCAGCTCATCTTCCAAGCTACAAGTCCATGCCGATCATGGGTAAGAGATGTCCAGTTTCAACAGCGCTTATATCCCACTTATAATGTCGGTTTCTAAGTTAGCCACACCATACCTCAAGGTAGCAACCCACAACACCCAGGGGCTCAATTCCCCGGTTAAACGGAGAAAAGCCTTCCGAGAATACCACAAGCAGAAGGTGCAAGTCATCTTGCTACAAGAAACGCATTTTTCCAAAAAATTTAACCCTTCCTTTCTACATGCAAAGTTTCCCACATTTTTTATGGCAAATGCTGAGGACAAGAAACTGGGGGTGGCCGTCTTATTTGCTAAATCCTGCAAATTCTCAGTCATCTCTGAATACAAGGACCCGGAGGGCAGGTTCCTTTTAGTCAAAGGCACGCTAGACGAACAGCTATATTCCTTTGTGTCATACTATGCCCCCAATCGTAACCAATTCCACTTCTTCTTCAGTAACATGTTTGCTAAGCTTCTCCCACTTTTGGAGGGTCACATTATATGTGGGGGTGATTCCAACACAGCCTTTGATTACAGCCTTTGATTACAGTCTTGATAAGTCCAAACCACACGGCTCACAAACTATCCGCCCACCGAGATGTAGCGCGAAGATTGCCAAATTACTTAACCAGTTGGGGCTAGTGGACAGTTGGAGGGAATTGCATCCGACCCAAAAAGACTACACGCATTTCTCAAACCCCCATCAATCATACGCGTGCATTGACCACCTATTTGTGTCACACTCTACGGTGCCCTCTCTACACACGGCGGCGATCAGGGACGTGGCCTGGTCTGATCATTCAATGGTGATTGCGTCTATTAACCGCACTAACTCACACTCAGAAACATATCACTGGAGGCTCAATGAATCAGTTCTGAGCGAACCTCACAGGGTGGTAGAACTCGAACGCGCCATTGGGGAATACTTCCAGCTCAATGATGTGGAAGGTATGACCCCCAAAACCCTCTGGGCAGCGCACAAACCTACAATTAGGGGTAAGCTAATACAGATCGCTTCACAAATTAAAAAGGAAAGGCGAAACCATATCGAATCTTTGGAAAAAGAATTTATTTCCTTACGGGCCAAGCATAAAAAGGATCCTGATTCCACCCCCATGAGACTCCTGGATGATGCCAGAACCAAATTGAATTCGGCCTTAACAGTCACAGCTGAAAAGGCCGTCAGGTGGCAGGGAGCGAGGTTCTACAGACATAGGGATTTCATAGGACCCATGCTAGCCTCCAAACTCAGACCATTCGTGAAACTGTCCTCTTTCCCTAAATTCTCATTACCTTGCGGACGCAGCACCCAGAACCCGAAAAGGATTATGCAGGCTTTCTCTGACTTTTACAAAAAACTTTACTCCTCGGACTTGCATGAAGGGGACACAGGTCTGTCGGCTTTTCTGCAGGATGTTCCCCTACCTAACATTTCTAAACAGCACAAAGATAGACTTGAGGCACCCATAATGGAACTGGAAGTCTCACTGGTGATTAAAAACCTTAAGGTGGGCTCGGCGCCTGGCCCTGACGGCTTTTCCACTTTATAATATAAAACGTTTGCTGGCATCTTGTCTCCATTTATGACTAGATTCTTTAACGCAGTAAGGGCAGGGGATCCCTTAGATCAGTGGTCCTCAACCCTGGCCTACAGGGCCCACTAACAGGCCAGGTTTGCAAGATAACTGAAATACATCCCAGGTGATATCATTTGCTGCTCAGTGATTGCAGTACTCTAGTCTGCCTCTCCCCAAGGTAATACTTAAAATCTGGCCTGTTAGTGGGCCCTCAGGACCGGAGTTGAGGACCACTGCCTTAGATGAAGACCTGAATTCGGCATTCATCTCGGTGATCCCTAAACCGGACAAGGACCCTTCTGTAATAGGTAATTACCGGCCAATATCATTGATTAATAATGACCTAAAATCCTTACAAAAATCTTGGCGAATCGCTTGGCCTCGTTTTATAAATCACTATGTCCACAAGGACCAAGTAGGATTTATTCCTGGGAGACAGGGGCCAGACCAGATTAGAAGAGCAATTGATGTCATATCCTTGCTACAATCAGGATGGGATGGTGGTGAGCATCAGGAAGGCTTGCTGTTATCGATTGACCTCCAAAAGGCATTCGATTCGGTTGAATGGCCATACTTATTTTCGGTCCTGGAACGCTGGGGTTTTGGCCAAAACTTCTTAAGAACCCTCAAAGCTCTTTATGCATCCCCTGTGGCAGGTATTCGATATCAAGGCTTCTACTCTACCTCCTTTCATATTTCAAAAGGCACCAGGCAGGACTGTCCCCTGTCTCCACTCATATTTGCCATCGCAATGGAAACTCTGGCAATAGCGATTCGCACAAACCCAAACATCAAAGGGGTCCGTTGTGGACCACATGAACATAAATGCGCGTTCTTCGCTGACGATGTTCTTTTATTTGTGACTTCCCCCTCCACTTCTCTTCTGAACCTATGCTCCTTACTTGATGAATTCGCCCAGATTTCTGGCCTTAAAGTCAACCTCGCAAAATCATCTATCTTGAATGTGTCAGTGAATCCTCGGGAGGTTCTGAGTCTCAAGAACTCCTTTAAATTTAAATGGGTTTCTTCATCCCTTCGATACTTAGGGATTTCACTAACACCGTCTATTGAGGGCCTTTACACCGCAAACTATACACACCTCTATCGGATGCTAGAAACAGAATTAAGGGACTGGTCAGCATATAACATTTCATGGTTAGGCAGAATAAATGCGGTGAAAATGAACCTACTGCCTAGGATATTATATTTCTTTCGCTCTTTGCCCATTCCGATTCGAAAGGATCAGTTATGCGCCCTACAAAAGAAAATTATCAAATTTATATGGGGCAAATCGGGTCACAGATTGTCCCGACAAACACTGCTCAGGCCACGGAAGCAAGGGGGCCTGGGGGTCCCTAATCTCTGGCTCTATTATCAGGCTGCCAGACTAGCCCAGCTGTCGGTGGTCTACTCTAGATTGGAAAAACCGGAATGGGTAAACATCGAAAGACAATCGGTCCCGTCACACACCCTGGACTTTCTTCTCTGGTGCCCTCCTAAGCTTCGCCCCCCCACTCTCTCTCCAACATTGTCATGCTCCTTTGCTCTTTGGGATTCGCTTAAAACACTCCCGTCTCTTACCTCGGAGATACGCCCGCTATCCCATATATTCCATAACCTCCTCTCTACCCCAGGATTGGATATTAAGGCGTTTTGATGGTGGCTCGACAAAGGTCTATACCGAATAGGCCACTTTTTTACTCACAAGGGACCTTTCTCCCTTAAACACTGCACAGAAAAGCTTAAAATGTCGCCACCGGAGAAATTTAGATTTGCCCAGATCACACACTTCCTATCCTCCATTGCACCGGACAGGGCATCTCCCCCCACATTCACGGACTACGAGTTATGGTGTGGCAACTCTACGGAACAGAAGGGAGGCATCTCTGTGATATACACGTCTCTGGCATCGACTTCGGCTAAACTACCTTATATGCCGGCCTGGGAAAGGGACTTAACAGAGAATTGGGATCTGGAGGAATGGGGGCAGGCGAGCTTACGCTCTTACAAGGGGATCAGCAATGTCTCTTTAAATTAAGCAAACCTGAAGGTTCTGACCCGTTGGTACTTGGTACCCACAAGACTGAACAGAATGTACCCCTCCTCCTCATCTCAATGCTTTCGAGGTTGTCAACTGACTGGCTCCATGTTGCATACTTGGTGGGAATGCCCAAGAATTAGAAGTACCTGGAACGAAGTCTTTCATATGATCTATAAGGTCACGAACCACAGGGTACCTAACGATCCTGCTGCTCTTGAACTTCCGGATTCCAAACATACCTAAGCGGATCCAACAACTGATCCATTTTATCTTCCTAGGCACTAAAATCTCGATAGCCAGGTCCTGGAAACGTCCCAATGTTCCACTTAGGACAATCAGAAATAAAATAACATGGATAATGGCTCAAGAGAAAATGGTGAGCATCCTCTCTAACACGGTGCATAAATTTGAAAGGGTTTGGGAACCCTGGGCATCTTACATAGGAATTTCGCTGGTCCCGGGGATGGCACCTACTCAGGCTGCACTGAGGTCTGTTAATTGAGACTGGCTGTCTGTTTGTCTCTTCTTTTTCTTCGCTTACCCCTTTTTCTCATTCTCTTACTGACTTCTCTGCTTATCTCTATTCCATCCCTCTCTTTCTCCTTTTCTTCCTCCCTCTTTGGCCTAATATACTGGTTATTTAGGCAATTATTGTTTTTTCTATTGATTATCCAGTGAGAGAAATGTACACTCATACTGTTACTGCTTTACTGGTTTCTGGGAAGGGGCATGCTCACGGTACCTAGTTCTTAGGGGTACAGAGTGGGAATCGTATAGATAACCTGACATGAGTGGGATGTTGTGCCTCTTGTGGCCCACAATAAGGGTTCATACTCCAGAAATGGTCACTAGTTACAGAATACGGGACTAGCCCCTTATGGCACCCTGTAGCCTGTTCCCCCACATCGTCCTTTTGAGCTCCATTTTATCCACAGGGCGGAGGACCCCTTGGTATGCTCATGATTACGCATTGCTCGCCCCACCGAGTTAGTTTGCTTGACATATGTGCTCCTGTTGAGTTGTATATGGACACATTTCTCATTTATTTGTATTTTTCTGTTATATATTGTTTGATTATCTGATTTTTCAATAAAAATTTATTGAACGAGAATGTCAACGGGCTGGTCTGACAAGGGGTTTTTCATAAATCTATGTTAATTCTTACTTATGTCTTTTTCCCTGACAAATTTTTCAATAGAATCCCTTAGTATTTCATCAAACACAATTGTTCCCGCAAACACCAGTATTTTCCCAAACACTCAAACATACTATTGATGTTAGGCTGACTGGTCTTTACATTCCAGGAATATGTCTAGATCTTTTCTTGAATATCTGTATCGCATTTGCTTTATGCAGTGTACTATGACCTTTGCATTTATTCATCACTAGGCTACTACAACAAAACATAAATGTCTGTGTAGGCCTAGATCAGAACTTCGCATCCATGCTGTCACCTCAGCAACCTTACACTATTAGAACCTTACCTATTTAGCAGCCCAATGGCATTACACACAGCCCCTCCCCCTCTCCTAACCACAGCCAAGCAGTACACAGACAGCCTACAGGCTGCAACAAAAACTGCACTGTAAGCCAGGAAATGTTTTCTCATCAAGTGTTATCTTCACCTCAACTTTCCCCTCACTTTCACTCCTCTTCAGCTTTCCACTGCTTGGTCCTTGTAGCAGAGTGCCTCAGAGGGAGCCTGGAATAGCCATCTTAGGGTTTTACACATCTCCCAGGCTTCTTTCGTACACTTTTTGCGATCTGATCCTCAGTCCAGTTTGGGTTTTACTCCCCTGTGGCAATTTAGACTCACCTTTGAACATTTAGTCACTGCTCAGAGTCTGGAGAACAGACAGTTGAAGCAATATTTTCTATTACTCAGACATGAGATGAGGCTCTGAGCACAGACCGCACTGACCTGAGAGGCGCACGGATCAAGACCAAAAAACTTCTAATCTACATTAAAAGCCATCCAGGTTAGGCTCTGAAGAAGAGGGAAATCTTGAAATGCGTTAGCTGATGTGTATACAAGCATTATGAATTTACGCATATGGACTTAAAGTGGTTGTAAAGTCAGATTTAAATCGGCATAATCCCTTTTAATTTTGGGCTTTTATATTGGCAGTGATTTTTTTTTTTTTTTTCAAATTACGTGTCTAAATACCTTTTTCCATGTAGCCTGTCACATGATTATTTCTGCTCCCTCTCTCAAGCTGTAAGACTGATATGGGAGGGGCTGCTAGTCCTCTGCTTAAACTTTGACCTTGTGTATGATTGGCAGTGTGCCAATATTGGAGGAGATTCTGCACTCAAGATCCAGCCTGCATAGAACATGAAAGCAGTTAACACCATAAATGCCAAGCAGCATTTCAGGCATTGGGGATGCAGCATTTCACAGGCAGAGAAGCAGAGTAACTGTCAGAAATCATTAGCTCACACTTCCTACTTATCTCTACTAACAGGCGAGTGGGAGGGGATGGTTCTTTCAGTCATCATTCTCAACAGAGCCAGTGAAAGACAACACATAGATTTAACCCCACAGCTGCTGGGGAGAGAGCTAAGCAGGAAGATCACAATAAACCCCTCAATGACCAGTCCCCTTGTAACAAACAGCCACTACTTGAAACCCTCTACTTATTTTCAACCTGTCATTGTACACATACACGCGTGGACATGGACGCATACATACACGCATATACACATGCACATAAATGCATAGATACACATGCACATACATACATGTACACATATACAGTCAGGTTCATAAATGTATGGACATTGACACAATTCTAATCTTTTTTGGCTCTATACATATCTATACATCCAAATCAGGTGAACGGTGTAGGAATTACAACAGTTTGTATATGTGCCTCCCACTTTTTAATGAACCAAAAGTAATGGGACAATTGGCTGCTCAGCTGTTCCATAGCCAGGTGTGTGTTATTCCCTCATTATCCCATTTACAAGGAGCAGATAAAAGGTCCAGAGTTAATTTCAAATGTGCTATTTGCATTTGGAATGTGTTGCTGTCAACTCTCAATATGAGATCCAAAGAGATGTCACTATCAGTGAAGCAAGCCATCATTAGGCTGAAAAAAACCCCCAAAAAAAACACAGCCATCAGAGAGAACCTTAAAAAGAGAGAACGCATCGGTGAGCTCAGCAACACCAAAAGACCCGAAAGACAATGGAAAACATCTGTGGTGGATGACCGAAGAATTCTTTCCCTGGTGAAGAAAACACCCTTCACAACAGTTGGCCAGATAAAGAACATTCACCAGGATGTAGGTGTATGTGTGTCAAAGTCAACAATCAAGAGAAGACTTCACCAGAATGAATACAGAGGGTTCACCACAAGATGTAAACCATTGGTGAGCCTCAAACAGGAAGGCCAGATTAGAGTTTGCCAAACAACATCTAAAAAAGCCTTCACAGTTCTGGAGCAGCATCCTATGGACAGATTAGACCAACATCAACTTGTACCAGAGTGATGGGAAGAGAAGGGTATGGAGACTGAAAGGAACTGCTCATGATCCAAAGCATACCACCTCATCAGTGAAGCATGGTGGTGGTAGTGTCATGGCGTGAGCATGTATGGCTGCCAATGGAACTGGTTCTCTTGTATTTATTGATGATGTGACTGCTGACAAAAGCAGCAGGATGAATTCTGAAGTGTTTCGGGCAATAATATCTGCTCATATTCAGCCAAATGCTTCAGAAATCATTGCATTGGACGGCACTTCACAGTGCAGATGGACAATGAACCGAAGCATACTGCGAAAGCAACCAAAGAGTTTTTTAAGGGAAAGAAGTGGAATGTTAGGCAATAGCCAATCACCTGACCTGAACCCGATTTGAGAATGCATTTCACTTGCTGAAAACAAAACTGAAGGGAAAATGCCCCAAGAACAAGCAGGAACTGAAGACAGTTGCAGTAGAGACCTGGCAGAGCATCACCAGGGATAAAACCCAGCGTCTGGTGAGGTCTATTCGTTCCAGACTTCAGGCTGTAACTGACTGTTGTTAATCTGTCCCTTTTACTTTTGGTCCCTTTTTTTTAAAAGTGGGTGGCACATATACAAAATTTCATACACCGTTCACCTGATTTGGATATAAATATAAATACCCTCAAATTAAAGCTGAAAGTCTGCAGTTAAAGCACATCTTGTTTGTTTCATTTCAAATCCATTGTGGTGGTGTTTAGAGCCAAAAAGATTAGAATTGTGTCGATGTCCCAATATTTATGGACCTGACTGTATATGCATACATACACGCTTACACATACACACACACACACACACACACACACACACACGCATGTATACATACACACATGGACATGCGTGCACGCACACACACATCCATACATACACACGTGGATATGCGCACATGCATACATGCACATAAATGCATCCCCAGCTCACAGTCCCCTATTTATACCTTGCACTATTTGGTCCTTCAAGTCCTATTCTGCCCTCTGGCTCATCTCGCTGCTCTTTTTGCTGGTTGTAAATGATCCTGCCCCTACAGTAGAGGGAACTACCAACTCATATCTCTGGGTTTATTAAGCCATGCGATGATTCTGTGCTGTGTTTCCTGCACACCTAGAATCAGATAGCTGTTTAAATAAGTCACTTACCTATTATTGCATATCTCCCGTGCTGGCCGGACCAGCAAGTTGTTGCTCAACTATCTTCATCTATCCACAGATCTCAAATAGGTATTGTAATTGTACTTTTGTGTTTTTTTGCCATTGATGAGGTGTTGCTAGTATGACAAGTGACATCAGACTAAGCTGCTCGAGGGGTAATGGAACATCTTGGTATTCTTAGCCATAGCTGTCTCCCTGGGAATCTACGTGTTGTTTTTGTAGGTTCTTTGGCCACCCTAAACTTTCCCCTTTCTGGTTCAGGGTCTAAAAAAAAAAAAAAAAAAAATGATTGATGCCCATTATTTCTGCTACATTTTTGTAGAAATCACACAGGTTTGTTAGATCATAGGCCGCTGTTGCTAAGCCTGAGGCTACCTAATGTAATTGCTTGTAGGGCAGGATACATTAGTTATTTTTGCTTGAAGGAAAACCACATCGTCATGGAAGAGCAAATACTGAACTATTCTTTGATGAGCCATCTACTCGCACGGCTAGGAGGGGAAAGTGCTGTGAGCTTTTTAGACCTGCAAATAAGTTCTTAAAAGAAATAAAAAAAATATATATATTATTTTAAAACATTTTAAAATGACTGAAAATATGTAAGGATAATTTTTAACGACTCTTCTTTTTAAAATAAAATTAGGTCTTAGATGCTCCATTAAATTCTTAAATATAGATACAAATTGGATTGCAAATTAAGCTGGCTCTGCTCATAACCTCTTCTGCTTTTCTGGGCCCTTGCTTCTTTATAAAAGGTACTGGGTTTATGAGCTCATTAATTTCTTAGTGTTAATACATTTTGCTTATCTCCTAATTAGCTATTGCTTCCAGCATATTTATGATGGCTTTTTTCCCTTTGCTTGGAAAATTTCAGGTTCAGTAATGTGAATGCAGTTTGGCTACAGTTATCTGCCTAGTTGACGCTCTGAAGCATTCCTTGGTGTCTTCCGCTATCTCTCTCCACTCTTTTATTGTCTTTTGATAATTACATGCAGTTTGTTCTGTGGGGATGGCTATCTTAGAGAAAAGAGAAATACATTTCCTAGTTTCTTACTAATTTAGCAAATGTATTACAAAACCGTTTATGATTAGGTCACTTTCTTAGCTATCATCCATTAAATCATACCATAAGTAGATGCAGAACATGCATTTGAGGTATGATTTATGTCTGCCAATCAACAAATTGCTTTTACTTTTCTGGTGTTTATTTTAAAGTATAACTAAAGGCAATTTTTTTTCCATAGTTTTGGACAGATTGGAGGTTTTTATTGCTAAAAAAAATATATGGCTCGATTTTGTTAGCAATACAAAGAGAATTTGGGAAATGTTGACCAATGTAGATGCTTGATACCTCTACCAAATATCTATATTGTGAGGCCAGTAAAAGTATGTGGTTGGAAACCTGCAGCTGCATCTTCCCAGATATTTAGTATTACATGGATATTGGTTAGCCCAAATGCTGGTGGCTGATTTTTGCGTAGGTCAAAAAGCTTTTATAACCATAACTGGCCTGTATATTGCTTTAATGGTTATAGTGGGAGATTATGTGAGTGCAGGTATCCATAATTTCGAATTATTAAAGTGGTACTGAACCCAAAGACAAACAAATGTGTTTATATTGCAGTTTAACAATTCTTAGATGTGATGGCTAAATACGTTTCTTCTTTAGGCTTGCTTTCTTTTCCCCTGGTGATCCAGCCAGTAATTCTGTTGCTTTGCAAAAGAACAAGCTGTTCTGCAGATGTAGCAGTTACAGCAGACTGACAATGCTGCTATCCAAAGATGCAGCCACCACATCTAACGATTGGAAAGCTGAAATATAGAATATTTTGGTTTTCATATCGCTTTGCCAAGTCTCCTTTTTACTGGTAATGCAGCAAAGAATAAACCAAGAAAAGTGTATGTTGAAAAAAGAACAATCACAAATCCCAAGCATGGGCAACTTTGTTTGACACACCAACTCATATTTTTACCAGCATTATGACGTTTTTTTGAGCAATGCTTGAAATAACTGGGCAATGACTGACTAGGTGACCTGGCTATAACCAACACTTTTTTTTTTTTTTTTCTTTTAAATACTTGCATGCACCACTTTTAGAAATACACGTTTTAAGTATGTGTAGATTTCTATTCATGTAAAATCTGCTAAATCCATGCTTGTATGGCTGTACATTCTGCTTGTTTGTTTCTCTACCTTTAAAGTATATGGTTTAAATTTGACTTGTAGGAGATGCCTTTCATCTGTATCTCATTACCTCTTTAGGCTGTGACTTCCATCTGTTTCTATTTAGTGTTGAGCGAACACGGACTGTATTATTCGTGTTCGTACCGAATAATTGGATTTTTGTTACCCGAACACGGACACGGACACTTTACTGTATGTTCGGGTAAAAAATCCGTGTTCGGTCGTTTTATTTCCGGGTTTTGCATGTTTTGGCGCTCTTTTCATGGCGGGCTTTCAACAGCCAATCAACAATCGTTTAACTGGTGTGCCTTAGGCTCCATGTACACGGGACGCTGGAAATGGCCGTTTAGGAGCAGTTGGGCGTTTTTTTCAGAAGTCCCTGAACGCAGCTCCATGTTATCTTATCTGTCCATGTACACATGGTAGTTTACAGTCATTTGCAGGCAGTTGCGTTCAGGGACTTTTTTTTAGAACGCAATTATATTGCGTTCGAACGTGTTTCCCGACGTTTCAAACGCAGAAACGCGGCTGAACGTGACTAAACGTGACTGAACGTGATGAACCTACGTTCAGCCACGTTATACGTTTTTTTTCTTCCATTCAAAATCAGTGGTTCCCTATGGGAGCCTATTGATTTGAATGGAAGTCGCACCGCAAGTCGGATCCGACTTGCGGCGCGACCTGCACTGTGAGAATCTTGAGGGGGAACTCCACGCCAAAAATGGGGAAAAAAAACTGCGTGGGGTTCCCCCCCAGGTTCCAAACCAGGCCCTTCGGGTCCGGAATGGAATTTGAGGGTAGCCCCACGCCGAAAAAACTGCGTGGGGTCCCCCCCAAAATCCATACCAGACCCTTATCCGAGCATGCAGCCCGGCAGGCCAGGAAAGGGGAGGGGACGAGCGAGCGGCCCCACCCCCCCTGGACCACACCAGGCCACATGCCCTCAACATGGGGGGGTGTTGGTGCTTTGGGGCAGGGGGAGCTCTGCACCCCCCACCTCAAAGCACCCTGCCCCCATGTTGATGAGGACAAGGGCCTCATCCCCACAACCCTGGCCGGTGGTTGTGGGGGTCTGCGGGCAGGGGGCTGATCGGAATCTGGAAGCCCCCTTTAACAAGGGGGCCCCCCAGATCCTGGACCCCCTCCCTGTGTGAATGGGTATTGGGGTACACTGTACCCCTACCCATTCACCCCATAAAAGATAGTGTATGTAAATAATGACAGGAGACGTTTTGGAAAGTTTTTATTAAAAATCTTCATCCGGCTCTTCGGGGTCTTCTCCTCTCCGGGGGTCTTCTGCTCTTTTGCTGTCCGCCCTTCTGCTATCCTCTCTTCTTGTCTTCTCCTCTCCGGGGGTCTTCTGCTGTCTTCTCTCCGTGGGGTCTTCTGCTCTTTTGCTGTCCGCCCTTCTGATGTCCTCTCTTCTTGTCTTCTCCTCTCCGGTCTTCTGCTCTTGTGCTGTCGGCTGTCGGCTCTCCTTCTTCCTCCGGTCCTCCTCCGACGACGTCTCCAGCGATTATGCCGGCCTCTGGTCTCTGCAGCTTATTATATAGCCATTAGGGGCGTGGCCGCCAGATGACGTCATCGGGAGACCACGCCCCTTGTGTCACATGTGACGTCACATGTGACACAAGGGGCGTGGTCTCCCGATGACGTCATCTGGCGGCCATGCCCCTAATGGCTATATAATAAGCTGCAGAGACCAGAGGCCGGCATAATCGCTGGAGACGTCGTCGGAGGAGGACCGGAGGAAGAAGGAGAGCCGACAGCCGACAGCCGACAGCCGACAGCACAAGAGCAGAAGACCGGAGAGGAGAAGACAAGAAGAGAGGACATCAGAAGGGCGGACAGCAAAAGAGCAGAAGACCCCACGGAGAGAAGAAGACAAGAAGAGAGGACAGCAGAAGGGCGGACAGCAAAAGAGCAGAAGACCCCCGGAGAGGAGAAGACCCCGAAGAGCCGGATGAAGATTTTTAATAAACTTTCCAAAACGTCTCCTGTCATTATTTACATACACTATCTTTTATGGGGTGAATGGGTAGGGGTACAGTGTACCCCAATACCCATTCACACAGGGAGGGGGTCCGGGATCTGGGGGGCCCCCTTGTTAAAGGGGGCTTCCAGATTCCGATCAGCCCCCTGCCCGCAGACCCCCACAACCACCGGCCAGGGTTGTGGGGATGAGGCCCTTGTCCTCATCAACATGGGGGCAGGGTGCTTTGAGGTGGGGGGTGCAGAGCTCCCCCTGCCCCAAAGCACCAACACCCCCCCATGTTGAGGGCATGTGGCCTGGTGTGGTCCAGGGGGGGTGGGGCCGCTCGCTCGTCCCCTCCCCTTTCCTGGCCTGCCGGGCTGCATGCTCGGATAAGGGTCTGGTATGGATTTTGGGGGGGACCCCACGCAGTTTTTTCGGCGTGGGGCTACCCTCAAATTCCATTCCGGACCCGAAGGGCCTGGTTTGGAACCTGGGGGGGAACCCCACGCAGTTTTTTTTTCCCATTTTTGGCGTGGAGTTCCCCCTCAAGATTCTCACAGTGCAGGTCGCGCCGCAAGTCGGATCCGACTTGCGGTGCGACTTCCATTCAAATCAATAGGCTCCCATAGGGAACCATTGATTTTGAATGGAGGCAGAAAAACGCTGCTAAAAGCAACGTGGCCAAACGTGCAATAACGCAAATGGAAAAAGCTACTGAAAGCACGTTTAACAGCTGCTTTTTCCCGGCGTCAGAAATAGCTTTGCAGGACGTTTTTTCTAACGTCCCGTGTACATGGAGCCTTAAGCTATCCCAGCCATGCCTGCAAATGTATGAGTAGCTGTGATTGGCCGTCTGAAGCATGTGACCAAGTCTTTATAAGTTCGAGGCAGCCGCAGCGGCGTCATTCTGCTGCTTAGCTCAGGGACAGAGCACACATACGTGCTGGCTGCTGATTAGGGAAAGACAGGCAGGGAAAACGAATTGGTGTCCGGATAGAATTTAGGGTCAGGTCGGAGTGTTTAGGCAGGGCAAGTTGTAGGCATTTTAGGGATAGAGTCTGCTGAATTATAGGGTCAGTGTGTTCTACAAACTACAATCGATATTGCTGTGTGGTGTGGGATAGGAGATAGGCAGGTGTCAGTGATCCACATCCATTTTTCTGTGTGTGGGCTGCAGTGAACACAATCTTTTTGGGGTGCAGTGAACAAAATCTTTGTGGGGTACAGTGAACACAATCTTTGTGGGGTGCAGTGAAGACAATCCTTGTGGGGTGCAGTGAAGACAATCCTTGTGGGGTACAGTGAACACAATCTTTGTGGGGTGCAGTGAAGACAATCCTTGTGGGGTGCAGTGAAGACAATCCTTGTGGGGTGCAGTGAACAAAATCTTTGGGGGGTACAGTGAACACAATCTTTGTGGGGTGCAGTGAACACAATCTTTGTGGGGTGCAGTGAAGACAATCCTTGTGGGGTGCAGTGAAGACAATCCTTGTGGGGTACAGTGAACACAATCTTTGTGGGGTGCAGTGAAGACAATCCTTGTGGGGTACAGTGAACACAATCTTTGTGGGGTGCAGTGAAGACAATCCTTTTGGGGTGCAGTGAACACAATCTTTGTGGGGTGCAGTGAACAAAATCTTTGTGGGGTACAGTGAACACAATCTTTGTGGGGTACAGTGAACAAAATCTTTGTGGGGTACAGTGAACACAATCTTTGTGGGGTGCAGTGAAGACAATCTTTGTGGGGTGCAGTGAAGACAATCCTTGTGGGGTGCAGTGAAGACAATCCTTGTGGGGTGCAGTGAAGACAATCCTTGTGGGGTACAGTGAACACAATCTTTGTGGGGTGCAGTGAAGACAATCCTTGTGGGGTACAGTGAACACAATCTTTGTGGGGTGCAGTGAAGACAATCCTTTTGGGGTGCAGTGAACAAAATCTTTGTGGGGTACAGTGAACACAATCTTTGTGGGGTACAGTGAACAAAATCTTTGTGGGGTACAGTGAACACAATCTTTGTGGGGTGCAGTGAAGACAATCCTTGTGGGGTGCAGTAAACACAATCTTTGTGGGGTACAGTGAACACAATCTCATACTTCTGAAGATTTGAGGGTGCTGCCTGTTTCATCCTCCTCATCCATCCTTTTAGGGGTACAAACAATAGTAATTGGGGCCTAGTGTGCTTCTGTACGTGTGAAAAACATACACTTTTTTTTGATCATATTTCCTATTCCGCTATTCAATAAAAACCTTTGGGGATCAATTAAATTGCGGGATAGTCTGTGTCGGTACGTGTGAGATCCACCTTTCCAAGTTTTTGAGGTTCATCTCATACTTCTGAAGATTTGAGGGTGCTGCCTGTTCCATACTCCTCTTCCTCATCCTCCCTTTAGGGTAGGAAAAAATTTAATCGGGCCTAGTCTGTGTTTGTACGTGTGAGATACACAGTTTTTTTATCCTATTCCGCTATTCAATACACACCCTTTTGGTGTAAAAAACATTAAATTGCGGCATAGTTTGCATATTTGACTGTGAGATACACCCGTGCGATACTGTTGTTCTTTTGTTCTGCTATTCAATAAAGACCTTTTCTAGGGCAAGATCTTAAATTTCAGAAATATGAGGAGAGCGTCAAATAGGGGCCGTGGCCGGGGTCGTGGTGCTGCTGCTAGAGCTCCTGTTGCAAGGAGAGGACGTGGTCGATCTGTGCCAGCTACACGCACAAGTGAAACACCTGCCTCAAGTGTGAGTAGGCGACAGAACCTGCAGCAGTATTTGGTAGGGCATCATACGCCTCTAGAAGTGATGAGGCCAGAACACAGAGGCGATAGTAGATTGGTTTGCTGCTGACAGTGCCTCCAGTTCCTTCACATTGTCTCCCACCCAGTCTACTGCAGAAAGGTCAGAGTTGGCACCTGCAGCCAATGTCCAACCGTCTTTCACCTCACCCCCTTGCAAATCAGGCAAGCAGTCTGAGCCCCAAGCCATAAAGCAGTCTCTTATTCTTTTTGAGGACTCTGTCAGCAGGGTTTCCCAGGGCCATCCACCTAGCCCTGCCCCAGAAGTGGAAGAGATTGAGTGCAGCGATGCCCAACCACTTATTTCTCAAGATGAGTACATGGAAGGACCATCACAGCACGTCTCCGATGATGACGAAACGCAGGTGCCAACTGCTGCGGCGTTCAGCATTGTGGAGACCGACAGGGAGGGCAGGGGTGAAGACTGGGTGGAAGATGATGTGGAGGACGATGAGGTCCTCGACCCCACATGGAATGAAGGTCATGCAGGTGACCTGAGTATTTTGGAGGAAGAGGCGGTGGTCGCACAGAGCCACCAGCACAGCAGAAGAGGGAGCAGGGTGCAGAAGCGGAGCGGCCGTGCCCTAGACACTACGCCTGCTACTGCCCAACGCAGCAAGGGAACGAGCGCACCAAAGTCAGCTCAAAAGAGTTCTCTAGCGTGGAAGTTCTTTAGAAAATGTGCTGATGACAGGACACGAGTGGTTTGCACCCTGTGCAATCAGAGCCTGAAGCGAGGCATAAACCTTCTCAACCTGAGCACAACCTGCATGATCAGGCATCTAAGTGCAAAGCACGAGCTGCAGTGGAGTACACACCTTCAAAACCAAGAAACGTCTCTGGCTCATCCTGCTTCCTCTTCTGCTGCAGTCTCGGCCGCTCCAGCCACCTCTGTAGTCATACCGGCACCTGCCACCCCGCAAACAGACGATCTGTCAGCAACACCACCACCTGGGTCACCAACAACCATCTCCACAATGTCCCGTGGAAGTGTTCAGCTTTCCATCTCCCAAACACTTGAGAGGAAGAGGAAGTACCCCCCTACCCACCCGCGATCCCTGGCCCTGAATGCCAGCATTTCACAATTATTGGCCTTTGAAATGCTGTCATTCCATCTGGTGGAGACGCCCAGTTTTAAAAAGCTTATGTCGGTGGCTGTCCCACAGTAAGTCGTGCCCAGCCGCCACTACTTTTCCAGGCAAGCCATCCCTTCCCTGCACAACCAAGTGGGGGAAAAAAATCAGGTGTGCACTGCGCAACGCCATCTGTGCCAAGGTCCACCTAACTACCGATACGTGGACCAGTAAGCACGGTCAGGGGCGTTATATCTCCCTAACAGCACACTGGGTAAATGCAGTGGCGGATGGGCCTGAGGCGGATAGCAATTTGGCGCATGTCCTTCCACCACCGAGGATTGCAGGGCGCTTCAGTTTGCCTCCTGTTCCTAACTCATCCTACTCCGCTACCTCATCCTCTACCGCCTCCTCATCCGGACAGCGTAATACCTTCACCACCAACTTCAGCACGGCCAGGGCTAAACGACAGCAGGCAGTTTTACAACTTGCCTGTTTGGGGGACAAACCACACACCGCGCAGGAGTTGTGGAGGAGCATGGAACAGCAGACAAATGAGTGGTTGCTGCTAGCGAGCCTCAAGCCCGGCCTGGTGGTGTGCGATAATGGGCGAAATCTCATAGCAGCTCTGGGCCTAGCCGGTTTGACGCACATCCCTTGCCTGGCGCATGTGCTGAATTTGGTGGTGCAGAGGTTCCTTAAAAACTACCCCGATATGTCAGAGCTGCTGCAGAAAGTGCGGGCCGTCTGTGCGCACTTTCGGCGTTCTCACCCTGCTGCTGCTCGCCTGGCAGCGCTGCAGCGTAACTTCCCGCTCACCGCCTCATATGTGACGTGCCCACAAGGTGGAACTCCACCTTGCACATGCTGCAAAGACTGTGCGAGCAGCAGCAGGCCATAGTGGAGTTTCAGCTGCAGCACGCACGCGTGAGTTGCTCTGCGGAACAGCACCACTTCACCACCAATAACTGGGCCTCCATGCGAGACCTGTGTGCCTTGTTACGCTGTTTTGAGTACTCCACCAACATGGCCAGTGGCAATGACGCCGTTCTCAGCTTAACTATCCCACTTCTATGCCTCCTTGAAAAAACAATTCGGGCGATGATGGAAGAGGATGTGGCACAGGATGAGGAGGAGGAGGAGGATGAAGAGGTAACATTTCAAAGGCTTTCAGGGCAGTCATTCGCAAGGGGCTCCGAGGGTGGGTTCCTGCACACACAAATGCCAGGGACACAATTGTCCAGCAGGGGCACAGTTCTGGAGGATGAGGAGGAGGAGGAGCTGGAGGAGGAGCTGGAGGAGGAGATGGAACCATGTTCACAGCAGGGTGGCACCCAGGCCAGCTCATGGCCATCACTGGTGCGTGGCTGGGGGGATACAGAGGACACGGACGATACACCTCCCACAGAGGACAGCCTTTCGTCGCCTCTGGGCAGCCTGGCACACATGAGCGATTATATGCTGCAGTGTCTCCACAACGACCGCCGAGTTGCCCACATTCTAACTTGTGCTGATTACTGGGTGGCCACGCTGCTGGATCCCCGTTACAAGGACAACGTACCGTCCTTAATTCACTCACTGGAGCGCGATCGCAAGATGCGCGAGTACAAGTGCACGCTGGTAGATGCGATGCTGCTGGCATTCCCATCTGACAGCGGGGCCACAGTGGAAGCACAAGGCAGAGGAGGAGGAGGAGGAGGAGGTCGCCAACGCAACCAGGGCACCGCCAGCACCTCAGAAGGCAGGGTTAGCATGGCCGAAATGTGGAAAAGCTTTGTCAGCACGCCACAACAAACAGCAGCACCAGCAGCTCAGATGGAACGTCTTAGCAGGAGGCAGCATTTCACCAACATGGTGGAGCAGTATGTGTGCACACGCCTACATGTAGTGAATGAGGGGTCTGCCCCCTTCAACTTCTGGGTCTCCAAATTGGGCACATGGCCTGAGCTTGCCCTTTACGCCTTGGAGGTGCTGGCGTGCCCTGCAGCCAGTGTATTATCTGAACGGGTATTTAGCACGGCTGGGGGCGTTATAACAGACAAGCGCAGCCGCCTGTCCAGAGACAATGTGGACAAGCTCACGTTCATTAAAATGAACCAGGCATGGATCCCACGGGACTTTTCCGTACCTTGTGCAGAATAGCAATGGATACCGACCTTACCCACCCATTGTTCCATTTTTGCTCTTTCTCACTCTTTTGGGGTGTACCCTCATTTAAAATTTGTGAAAAGAAGCAGTGTTAGCTACCTCGTCCTCCTCCTCAGGGCCAGATTAACGTAGGGGCTATTGGAGCTGCAGCTCCAGGCCCCTACCTTTTATATAGGCCCCGGGTTGGCCATATTCACTGTGACCGCTCTTCTGTCACTTGTAAACACAGAAGTCTGGCTTCTATGCTCGCTTCCCCAGGCAGCACCCTCAGAACCTCCCCACACAGCGCGAAGGCCTGACAAGTAGGGACAGTTGCCGATGCATGGATGTGTTTATGGGCTTCAGAGACAGCATCCCATGTTGAATTAGGCATGCATGGCTGCACCCTTCCTCCTCTGGGTGCATGCCAAGGCACGGCCCTTAAGGCCCTTCAAAATCCTCAGCACCAAGACCATGATGCTCTTAATCCGGCCCTGGTCCTCCTCCACCGCCGCTTCCACCTACACTGCCCATAGGTGTGCGCAGCCTATTGCATTAGGGTGTGCACCCCAAAGTTGAAATACACATGCATGTGTTTGCCTACATGTACATGGCCCCGATACATTACTCTCCCTGCTGGCAAAGAGAAATAGAGCAGAGCAGATCCGAGGGAGATGTTTCCCATCTCCTCACTGGCAAACAGAGCGATAATGCTATGTGCCCTAGGTGATTAGGGTGTGCCCAGGTACACCCGGCACACCCTGTGCGCACGCCTATGACACCGCCACATCCACCACCACCTCAACCTCCCTCCTACTCCATATGGGCCTCGTCCTTCAGAGATGAAGAACATTGTTTTATTTTTCTGTTTTTTTTTTGTTGTTTTAAGTTATTTCCCTATCCACATTTGTTTGCAGAGCACTTGCCATGCTCTTAACTACGTTTTGCTGCCATTTGCAGCACTCTAGCCCTTTCCATTGGTGTTTTAGAGCCATTTTAGTGCCTTAAAGTTCGGGTCCCCATTGACTTCAATGGGGTTCGGTGTCCGGGAAAAGTTCGGTAAAAGTCAGGGACACGGACCCGGACTTTTTTTTAAAGTTCGGCCGAACCCGTCGAACACGGACATCTAGGTGTCCGCTTAACCCTATTTCTATTACATTCTTTTATATAAAGTATTCCTGTGGTGTATAAAAGCAGAACTTTACCCATAACAACTTGATAAAAAAAGTCTTACTTTCCTGAACAGCGAGCCCGTTGCTTTGTCCCACTGTCAGCTTCATCTCCAAATCACAACAGCAGCCAAATAGACCATTGCAAGGGCATGGAAATCCCCTTCACTGTACTTGCAATGAAACCTCAAGTTACTTTAAGGTGATGGTCCATGCCAAACTAGAAGCAGTCCTACTTGATAGGGTGCCGAAATATGAAAAGCTCTGGAAACCTTGGGTAACCCATTATCCAGCATGGATTGAATTGTTAGACGCTTATCTTTATTGTACATCTGGTAAGAAGTAATCAATCCATATTTGTCACGTGGTGGCGCATGCAGCTTGAGAATCTCGTCTACACTTTAATACTCTCCCCAACCAGTTAACCCTGGGAGAGTTAACAGGCTATGTGGTAGTGGGGATCTGGTAAGGAGCCACCTTATCTCTGTTTTTGGTCACGTGGTATTGCATGAAAAGTTGGTTTTTACCGCTAATCTGAAGAAAACATCAACCACATCACCTTTTTATTTTCAGAGACTTTTTTTTCAGAGATTTTATTCACCGTTTTATGTAAAACACGTTTGTATTTTAATGTTTTTATTAAAGTTTTCATTTCACAACATAACATAAATTTGAGCAACAAGAACCATAACCTACTTAAAACTGACTACCCTCAGTAATACCGAAGGGGCATATACAGTATGAGTGGGGCAGGCTACAACCGCAGTAAAATCAGTAAACAACACAAAGTGGGCCCTCCATGAACCCCAGCTCTCTTGTTTTAGGGCTCTGCCTTGTATGGGGCCCGTGTGGATGTGTGGGACCCCAAGGGGAACCTCAGGAAAATCAGGTTGGGAAAGACCACACTAGAGGGAGAGAAGAGAAGAAAGGAAAGGAAGGAAACCCTGCGAAAAGAAGAGCAGCAAAGATAGAGAATAGTAGAGAGGAGTAAAACACTTTTTTAAAGGTGTTTTTTTTTTTTTTTTAATTTGCACGTACTCTATTTTTGTCACGTCATGGAAACTTCCATGTCTCACATTGTATGATCCTTTGTCACTTATGAATTCCTACCCTCATAATGTATTAGGATTTTTTTAGTATTTATACCTCACATGCACATTTGATGCGAATATACTTTGTTGTTGAGCGCACTAGTTTTTTTTTTTTTTTCCAACATTTCACTTTCACTCCTAAATTCTTGGAGTTCTAGGTGCTGCCACAATTTACATACAAGGTTAGCGCACTCTATTTCACTTTATCAACCCATTATCTACCTCCAAGTTTTGATGATGCCTTGTTGCTTCGAGAACTGCCTAAGCTGACTCTCCCAACCTTTAATACAGATATGTTACTACTGTCTTGTCTCCCCTATGGGATTCCATACCTTTTTTTTTTTTTTTCCCCTTCCTGTATTCCCTTTTCCCCTTATTTCAGTCTTTTGCTCCCCCCCCCCCCCCCTTTCCTCCTTTCCTTTCCCTCCCTTTTTTTTTCTTTTTTTTGGCTTCCTATGTAGCTTTCTCTCGCTTCCCTTTTTTACAGCACATTTTTGCCACAGGCCTTCTACTTCGTACGTTGGCATTAAATGTTTCAGAATGCAGTCTAACCTGTGCGTTCTGCCTTGGCCTCCTACACTCTATGCTAAATTTTTTATACACTTTGACTTTCAGCCTACTTGGGATCATCCTTCCCGAGGCTTGTCCTCCTATGTCCCTTGCTGTTTATACTGTGTACATGCATTGTTGTTCCCATGCTTATTAATTACCGACTTTTGTCTTGATACTCTCTAATAAAATATTTGAACAAGAAAAAAAAATGTTCTTTAGCAGGGAACATACCCTTTAGCAGGGAACATACCCTCCACATTAAGTTATGCTACCAAAATTCATGTGTGCTGTAAATTGCCTTTAGCGTTTCTTCTGTTTCTTCTTGCTGAAGGCTGCAATTTTTGCTAAAGCTCAGAGCCCCTGAACAGTAGTAAATCTTTAGGCTATCAGCAGATTGTCCGTAAGTATCTGTGATTATCGGCACTGAGCATGTGGAGAACAGGGTGCAGCGGTGTTTTACTAAATTTTAGACAGTGCTGTATGGTCCCCGCAATGGCTGCCGGGACCTGCCGATCATTTGGCAAGATGACAGAACGGCGTCGGCCTATGTAAACAAGGAAGACCGCTGTTCTGTCATAGAGGAAAAGAGAGATCTTGTGTTTCAGCTAAGCTGAAACACAGATCTCTCTTCTTCCAATGCATGCACTCCCCCCACAGTTAGAAAGCACTCCCTAGGAGCCCACTTAACCCCTTGATCACCCCTGGTGTTAACCCCTTCCCTGCCAGTGTCATTTATACAGTGACAGTGCATTATTTTAAGCACTGATCACTGTATTGGTGTCACTGGTCCCCAAAAGTGTCACTTAGTGTTCTATTTGTCAGCTGCAATGTCGCAGCCCCGCTAAAAATCACTGATCGCCGCCATTACTAGTAAAAACAAAAGTCCATAAATGTATCCCATAGTTTGTAGACGCTATAACTTTTGCACAAACCAATCAATATACACTTAGGATTTTTTTTTACTAAAAATATGTAGCAGGATACATCGCCTAAATTGATGAAAAAATTATATATATTTTTTTTTTAAAGAAATGTTATTGGGTATGTTTTATTGCAGAAAGTAAATAATTTTTTCTTGTTTTTTCAAAATCGTGGTTCTTTTTTTTTTTGGTTTATAGCGCAAAAAAAAATAAAACCGAAGAGGTAATCAAATACCACCAAAAGAAAGCTCTATTTGTGGGGGAAAAAAATCTCCATTTTATTTGGGTACAGCGTCGCACGACCAGGCAATTGTCAGTTGAAGCAACACGGTGCTGTATCACAAAAAATGGCCTGGTCATTAAGGGGGTAAAACCTTCTGGAGCTGAAGTGTTTAAAAGAAAAAAAAAACATTAAGTAGATGAACAGTGTGCACCTAAACCACCTAACATTAGATCATTCACATTCAACACATCTCTCTGTCCCCATAGATAAAATATACGCATAATACACCGGTTAGATCCATTATCCCTTAATTCTGATAGTAAAATCCACACCAATGCATGGCCTCTGGCAAATTTGGGCATAAAATTGCTATTTTAAAATTGTCAAGCTGTTGGCCAGTTTTACACTGCTGTCATCTGCATTCTCCTACTTTTTGTAGTAAAATAGCTGCCTGTATTTTGTCTCTAGTATATTTTAGCCAGATAGCTGGGGAAAAAAAACCTAGTAAAAGTCCTATTTAAAAAATAAAAACAGCACTGGGTGTAGAGTCTTGGCATACACTTTGTGGCAGCTGATTGGAGGAAAGGCATCCTCCGCAGAGGAAGGAAGAAACATGCAGAATTGTGCTGTGAATAGACCCTGCTAATCTATCTCTATGTACCCACTCCCAACACATTTCCAGCTGCTTTTATCTCCTGTATCGTAGAACTTGTCAGACCTTAACTGAGGAAGGGAGCAGCAGAAAGACACGGGACGTAGGGCTTTGGAGGGAGGGAAGTAAACCCTACAAATATATGTGCCCAGGTCACATTTCATAATTGGGGTTTACATCCTATTTTGATCCACCCTGGCATCCCCACTTAGGTGAGCTTACCTGAAGAGATTCAGCTTAATAGATTTTCACAGTTCTTGCAAAGCTGTCTGCTTTCTTTAGCTAAATATGAATGGAATTAACAACTATCTATTGTTAGTACTCTTGGGTCGTCTTTTGAGTAAGATTGTCTGGCCTAAAATCTTTAAATCTGTTTTTTTTTTTTCCCCCATCTCTGGTTTGTGAGATTTTTAGGGCATTTCCTTTTTTTTTGCCATGGTCTCAACCCCATGTTGGCAGCAGTGTAACCCGGTTGTTCATTTCTGCTATTCCTTCGTTCTTATTGGACAGGTGTGTGTTTACTTTTTAACTATTTTTGTTGGAGTAGGTAAGAGGGAATAGGTGATAACTAAGCATGTATTAAGGGGGCTAATATATCCCTGTACTCATTCCAGAGGGGTAAAATATCTGTGCACCCTTTATTACCCTGTCTTCTTCCTGGCTCTTTGGAGGTGGTGAACAGGTCCTTATCCCTACATTAGGAGAAGGGTGCTCTTCAAAGGTAAACCCAGGGGGGCTAACATTAAAAAGCACCTGGCCTGGTATGGGAAGGAGGGAGCACACACTCCCCTGCACGTCTGGATAAGGGTCTGGGTGGAATTTTAAGGGGAATCTGATCCAACTTCAGTTCTCGGTTGGTTTGTTTGTTTTGTCTTTTAATTACCACTATTTGTGACAATCCTACTAATTAATAACCTCACATAAAGCCTTAACACATTCCCAAGCACACTAAGACCCCATTCACACTGGGGCGACCTGTCAGGCGACCTGGTCGCCTGACAAGTCGCCGTGGGTCGCCTGCCATAGAGCAGCACAGGACCCATTCTAATAGGAGTGACACAAGTCGCTCCGACTTAGAAAAAGGGTCCGGAGCTTCTTTGGGGCGACCTGGAGCGACCTGCATTGACTTCAATGATATGAAGTCCGTGCCGGCCGCTCCAAGGTCGCGGTGCGAGCTGCGCACCGCGACTTCACAGGTCGCCCGGCAAAGTCGGGTCGCCCCAGTGTGAACGGGGTCTAAAAAGGATTAGTATGCGTATTAAAAATCATTCTCTATGCCACATGAAAATACTTTTTCCCCAGTGTAATGTGTTTTTTTTTTTTTTTTTTTTTTTTTTTTTTGTATTGAAACATGTTCCCCATGGCAGGGCCACAGCCTGTGCCTTTTTTCTACAATCGCTTGCCTATTAGCTTTAAAATGGAGGAAAAAAAAAATATGATTTCATTTAAGGTTCTGGGCCAAGTTGTTGGTTGCAGACTTCACGCTAGTCACAATAATCCTGCAAACGGAGCTAAGGCAGTCGCTCATCCCTACCCCTAGTTGGTTATTAATGAGCATTTAAAACCTTGAGAAATAATCATTTCTCCAGCTTGTTGGATAATCTTTGTGCAAGCTATGACCAGGCAGAGCCTAGTGGTTTCAAGGACAGGTAGGTGTCACTCTTCTTCCCATTGAAGTATCAATCTACCTATGGCTAACTTTTGTCACTTAGGGCCTCTGTAGAAATATACCCAAAACAAGGGTCAAAGCATTTTCCTTTTTTGTATGTAATTCTTTTTTTTAAAAACCCTGGTTATATAAATTTTAAATCCAATATAGAAGTACATCAAATAATATAATATTTATACGCATAATCCTTATTTTACAAATAAACATTTAACATATAAAAAATAACTGATACTGTAGGATTCGTTGACTAGATTTTTATGGGGGTTAATTAAAATATAAAAATAAAAGCAGCTGTGAGTGATTATCTCTGGGAGCTTATAAGACCAACAGTTATTTTCCTTGCAGAAAGCACAGACTTTACTGGTCTTATTGTGTATAAAGCCTTTGAAGTCATTTTCATATCGCTCCAAATATCTAGCTCAATACTCTACTTCAAATTAATGCCACGGCAGCCTGCATTGCAGCTTCTAACTCTTAAGACCTGTTGATGTCCAACTGCGATTCACAGGCATTGCCAAGATACAAAGGTTTAAAAATTCAGGTTATCTTCAGAAAAATCACATTGAAGGGATTAGAACTCTTTGCTGAACATTTTCATTACAAGGTCATTATTTCTAAAATCAAGGAAAGCAAAATGTAGTAAAAGGCAGGATTTTGGCTGTATCTCATACAGTGAAACATAGCCTGGGTAATATCTGTCTTTTTATTGTTTTTGCATGCAGCTTTTGTTCTTTTAAAAGACAAAATACATTGAATAAAATACTCTGCATTAGGATAATAACTGATTAAAATGAATAAATGAATACATGGCCTCGTTTTGTTAATGCAGAATCCTGTGAAGATTGGGAAGTGCAAGCATCATGTGGAAATCCTATTTTTTTTTTTTTTTTTCCCAAGGATTTTAACGGCAGACTCTTCTTGTGCTAGCCATACACAATACAAAAAATCGTTTAAACTCCTTTTAGAAAAATAAAAACATTCGGCTGTGAGAGCAAACAATAGTGCCATCATGTAATGACCGATTTAAATCATTCAATTGACATAAATGAATCAGTTTTTTCGTTTTTTGTTTTTTTTTTTCTCACATTTACCTAGTGCAAACAGTTTGGGCGAGAAACACATTAACCTTTTCGATTTATTGTTAATTTGGCAAAAAAATTCCAAACTTGTCCATTTTTTTCGGCTCAAACATCACAACTGATTACCGATTTGTGCCCATTAACTGGCCGAAAAATGAACAAACTGTCCAAATGACCGAATTTCGGCAGATTTTTCGTATCGTGCATGGCCAGAGATAGATTGTGTTCCTTGGACTCTTTTTAAATTGTGTTCCTTGGGTCGTACTTGGTTGCATTTTTTAGTTTTTGGACTGTAGTTCCTGTTCAATTAGCAGCAGTTTTGCCACAAATGCCCTTAAACAAGTAGCTAGTTTGCAACAATGGACAAACTACATCACCTGTTGCTACTACTGACTGCTGCAGTCATTTTGATTTCAAATGAGCAACACATTAGAGCCTTCCATAAATCAGAAGGTTTGTGTCACTTTCGTCAGACCCCAAAAGATTAAGGGTTTAAAGTAGGAACTCCAGGTTCTTTCACATGTAAATTATTTGGGCCCAAACCAGCTTTTTCAACTGCTAAACAAAATGGCAGTTGAATGTGCTGTAATGGACTGTAGTAGCAATGCATGCAGTGAGCAGCACTGTGTTCTGGCAGCAGTACGGACGACTTCCCTTCTGCCAGAATTAAAGATTTGGGTTCAGTGATTCTCCTGTATTCATAAGAAGCCTTGTATATCCATGAATACAAGACTTGCTCTAATTTAGCCTAGGTGGAAAACCTGATTTCATGAACACGTACAAGGATCCCGCTCATTGGGTGTCGGTTCCCTAGACCAGCCCTGATTCTTTTTGCAGTCAAAATGCATTTTACCCCTTTACTGCTTACCTTCTCTCCAGCACATCTTATAGTTGCAGGCACTCTGTAGTACATTTAACAGTTCACAACTCGCTGAGAGAATTCACAGTGCAGAACGCTCTCCTTCTCATAACTTTACATACAGTGATCACACAATCTTCCCTGGATGTTAAAGTCTAGAATCTCAGGTGTTACACAGGGTGTTCTTCCTCAATAGACCCAAGGGCCACTCTAAACCAAGCCACGGGACCCAATAGTGTCCTCATTCACTGGCCTGGCCTGGCAATTCAGCCCTACAGAGTTTCACTACAGCACTACATTATTACTTATAAAGGGTGTTCTTCCTAAGTGCCCTGGGCTCCACCCACAGCTAGCATATTAAGGGTCTCCACCCATTACATCTGTAATGCTGCCCTCTAAAGGAGGTGCTTGGTAATTTTGAGTTCTCTGTTCTGCACCTCGACTCTAAGGACAACCTCAGCCCCTCTGACACACCTGGTTGAATGAAAGTCACTGCAAGCACATATAGTATAAGGACAAAAGTATAGCTATCTTTATCCTGGCTATGGGTTGCTACCAGAAAACAGACACAAGACCGTTTAGTGGTAAATTAACTCAATATATTGGTACAGGTTGGAATACATTTTTTGGTTTGAGCATAAATGAGTGCACAAAAGGTACAGTAGATGCGGACACAGTCTGCTAGACAGAGTAATAGCTACATGGTAATGAAAAAATGACTTAGAATAGAGTTCTGTACCAGTAGAATGAAAGCAAATTCCACAATAAATGGTGTATATAATCATTAACTGCAATGTGATTAATGCTGCAACTGGGTTAGAGTGCACTCTAAGAGAATGACTAGGCTATGGTACAGCATCCCCTGGAGCCAAGGAACATAGTTTTTTTTTTTTTTTTGCGTAGCAACTGTATAGGGGCAGTCTTTAGTCCTGACTCCTCAGTCAGCTAATGTTGGGGCTCAATGGTACTGTTGGCTTGCAGCAGGATAGAGAAGCCCTGCAGGCAGTACTAGGAACTACTACTGCATAACTGTTTTATAACTCTTAAGGGCTCAGCTTCTAGTTGCAGCAACAAATCATGGCCGCAAGAACCCCCCACCAGACCCAGCAACATTGCAGCAGGGGTCCCTCTGGTTGGGTGTCTGCTCGCTTTGGGTTGCCTGGGGCATGCCTGTATTCTGGTGATGTCTCAGTCCCTCAGCACACGGGTTATGACTCTGTACTCTTCAGTCCTCTGCACAGAAGAGCTTTCAAGTGGCTCAGTCTTTTTTTCTCTGGGATGGTCCTCAGATCATGGTCCTCTCATTCTCTCTCCCCAGACTGGATAATGATCAGATTTGCTTGGGAAAGTTCTTCTCTTTCCTCCTTTATTTGTCTTGTGGGGGCTATAGCTTAAACCCATAGCCTGCAGTGCATAGAACTCCTCCCGTCTTTTAGGGGGGATGACTTATTCACTTTTCTCTCTTTTAGCTCTGAAAGTTCTTCCCCAACTGACTCTTTCTGTGGTAATAAAGGTGGCTGAGAAACCTCTGTCCTTTGCAGTCAGGGAAAATGAAGGGTCTTCCTAACTTGCCATGGATTGACTCTGGGTTAAAAATTCTGGACTGTCAGGCATGACAATTCCAGTATCCCTCTATCTGGATGGAGATGTGGCAGACTTGGACAGTGTAGATTGCAACAGCCAGTCCATGTACACATGTTCCTTGCTGCTTTCCCCTTCCATCTGCATCTGGTGGGAAAGAGTAAGATCTGGTCACTGGGAGTGATCTTTTATAAGGTGGTTTGGGTAGATTGTGGATCTGGTTGTTGAGGGTTCACAAGCTGCTTCTGCTAGGGGCAGTAGGTGATTGACAAATTTTTACTGGGCCTGTTCTTCCTTCCTTCTTCCTTCTGGGCGAATCTGGTAAACTGGTAATCTAGGCAACTGCTTACAGATGACATAGGGCTGCGATTTCCACTGGTCAGATAGCTTATGCTTCCTGGGGATGCCCAGATTCCTCAGCAGCACTCTATCACAGGGTTTTAGGTCCTGCACCCTACTTTTTTCTTGTTTTGTTGCCTCAGGTGTCTGAGTCTTGGCCTTCTTGTTTGTTGTTTTCAGATGCTTCCTTAAATGGTCCACATATCCTTTTATGGAATGTCATCAATGTTTTGATCTGAGGATGTGCCAAATGAGCCTTCCACTTATTTTCTGTGTCTCGCCTGTTGGAGTTTTTACAACTAGGTGTAGATCAACGTTTGGCTATGGGCACCATCAAGGGCTAGATTTCTGCCCTGGCCATATTTTTCCAAAGTCTGTTGACAAAGTCCTTGGTTCCCACTTTTGTGCAGAGGGTTTGCGGTCTGGCTCCTCCAATGCGATCCCTGATACCTCCATGGGATCTCAATTTGGTACTGTCTGTACTTCAAAAGCCTCCCTTTGAAAATTCTCGTGGACTTCCTCTGCTCACTCTGTCGCAGAAGATGGCCTTTTTGGTCGCTATTGCTTCTGCGCATAGGGTGTCGGAGTTGGCTGCGTTGTCCTGTCAGTCGCCTTACCTGGTGGTTCACAGGGACAATGTGGTGTTACGACCCTCTCAGGTATTCCTTCCTAAGGTTGTCTCAGGGTTTCATTTGAATGAAGATATTGTGTTGCCGTCTTTGTGTCCTAAGCTGAAACACCCTAAAGAAATTGCTCTACACTCCCTGGATGTAGTTTGGGCAATTTGGGGTGTAAAAGCAATAATCCCAAACCAGGCGCTCCTGGGGTGCCTGTAGGGTGGAGGGATAGACGTAAGCCTGTGAGGTTTCCCAGCGGTTGTTCTGCTGCTAGCCAACGAGCATAGGAAGGGTGCTGATATTGACAAAATTACATGAGGAAGGCAGCGCATGAACCACACCGGGATGCAATGGATAAAGGAGTCAGGTGAACATCCAGTATAGAAAGGGTTAACAGTTTATTGGTATTGATAACCAGAAAACAAAGTACATAAAATGCTTACATCCCCCCTGGGCTGGAGTGGACAAGGGCACCTCGCAGCAAGCAACACGAGTGCGAGGAGGTCAGTCTCCCAGGACCGCTGAGCGGTGTGTGCACAAAGCCGGAAACCAGCCGGCGCGAGGAGGAAAGGACTCCGCTGTAGTTCCGGAGCGGTGACATCAGCCGGACAGGTGACATTTGTGGGGGAAAACACCAGGAACCAGGGTTGAACACAAGCTATATGGTTGCTACGACTAAATTTCAACCATGCACGTTATCAAGTCCCAAGGACTTGTACAAGTACCGTACTGGTGTCCCTAGCATAGGGAACAAACTTTTCAGCAAGAGGGAGTTTATAGACATGTGGCAATTCACTAAAATTAGAAGAGAAGCGATTTAACCTTAAACTGCGTAAAGGGTTCTTTAATGTTCGATTGGTAAGGATGTGGAATTCTCTTCCACAAGCCGTGCTATCAGCAGGGAGTGTTGATGCTTTAAAAAAAAAAAACTATTAGATGGGCACCCTAATGACCACAACCAGAAACTTGATTTGATTTATCTTAAACCCAAGTGAACTTTTTACTTTAAAAACCAAGTCCATCCAAATAAAATTAGTCACAACCTGAGCTTGTCCTTTGCCAGGATGCTATAAAGAAGGATCCTGTGTGGAAGCAGTGGTCTTTCTGCAGGGGACTGACACACTCTCGTCTAGATCTAGTCAGACTAGGAGATCTCCAATCAGCAGGGAGAATGTATTTTGGTAACTGCAGAACTATTGATCTGACTCGGCAGTAGGTGTGCCTGACCTCTGCAGAGAGACTAGTGCTTACAGACAGGAAGTGTGTCCTTTTCTACAGGATGCTGGCAGGAGGTTCAAGGTTTAAAAAATGTTTTTCGTCCAATGTAAGTATGTACACTATATTGTTAAGTGTTTTGACACCTGCCTTTACATGCACATGAACTTTAATGACCTCTCAGTCCGTAGGGTTTAAAATTTAGTTGTCCCAACCTTGGCAGACTTACAGGTTCAACTCTTTTTAGAAGGCTGTCCACAAAGTTTTGGAGTGTGCTTATGGGAATGTTAGACCATTCTTCCAGAAGTGCATTTGTGGGGTCTGGCGATGTTGGACGAGAAGGCCTGGCTCGCAGTCTCCGCTCTAATTCATCCCAAAGGTGTTTTGTTGGGTTGAAGTCAGAACTCAAGTTCCTCCACCCCAAACTTGCTCATCCATATCTTTATTAATCTTGCTTTGTGCACTGGTACACAGTCATGTTGGAACAGGAAGGGCTCACCCCCAAACTGTTCCCACAATGTTGGGAGCATGAAATAGTCCAAATGTCTTGTTATGCTGACACCTTAAGAGTAACCTTCACTGGAGTGAAGGGGCCAAGCCCAACCCCAGAAATACAACCCCACACCATAATCCCCTCCTCCTCCACCAAATGATTTGGACAAGTGCACAAAGCAAGGTCCATAAAGACATGGATGAGGGAGTTTGGCAGGCCAGTAAAGTTCCTCCACCCCGGAGTCCTGAACTCAAACCGATAGAACAGCTTTAGTACAAATTAAAGCAGAGATTGCGAGCCGGACCTTCTCGTCCAACATCAGTGCCTGATATCACAAATGCACTTCTGGAAGAATGGTCAAACACTCCCAAAGAGGCACTCCTAAACCTTGCGGACAGCCTTCCTAAAAGAGTTGAAGCTGTTATAGCTGCAAAGGGTGGGCCACTTCAATATTGAACCCTATGGACTAAGACTGGGATGCCATTAAAGTTCATGTGCATGTAAAAGCAGGTGTCCCAATACTCTAGACAATATAGAGTTTATCCCATGTCCATGCAATCATCCTGGAAGCTGCCATTCACTTTAGTAGTCTGTGCTACTACAGAGATGGCGGTGTTCTTCTCGCTCCTGTGCTAAGCACGTTCCTTTCTGCATAGTAACCAGAGGAGATTGCAACAACTTCTACAATGATTTGCACATTCCACTCAGTGTGAGGTGGAATAAGAGTAAGCAATTTCAGTACAGGAGTTGAGCCTGTATAATGGGGATGTGTAAAGGTAAGGATGAAGTTCAACTTCAACCACTTGCCAACCACCCCACATACATGTACTGAAGGCGGCGGCTCTGTTGCGTGAAATCATGTACAGGTACGTCATTTTGTGCAATGGGCCTATGGCGCGCATGCATGCCGCCAGCGACCAGCTCCTGCTGTGAATGGACACAGCGGGAGCCAATCAGTGGGTCTGGCTGACTTGATGTCCGCCTGGAACCCAGCGAACATTCCAAGTGGGGTAGAACGGCGATCTAGGCATTTAAACAAGCAGATCGCCGTTCTGTCAGAGGGGATCTTTCTTCCCACAGTTGAAGCCCTCCCCACACAGTAACCATTAACCACATTTAACCCTCATGGTCACCTCTGATTTTAACCCCTTCCCTGCCAGTGTATATCAGTACAGTGACAGTGTCGCAGTCACGCTAAAAATCATTGATCGCCGCCATTACTAGTTAAAAAAAATAAACTCCATAAACCTATCACATAGTTTGTAGACGTTATAACTTTTGCGCAAACAATCAGTATAAGCTTATTGGGATTGTTTACCAAAAACAGGTAGCAGAAATTTATTGGCCTAAACTGATTAAGAAATTTTGATTTTGTACCTTTTTTTTTTTTTTTTTTTTTTTCTTTTGACTGAAATATAGCAGAAATTAAAAAAAAATTTTGTGTTTTTTTTTGTTTTTTTTTTTTCAAAATTGTCAGTCTTTTTTTAGCGCAAAAAATAAAAAATGCAGAGGTGATCAAATACCACCAGAAATCCCTCTGATAAAGACACCGTGCAATTGTCAGTTAAAGCATCGCAGTGCCATATCTCCAAAAATGGCCTGGTCATGAAGGGGTAAAACCTTCCAGGGCTGAAGTGATTAAAGAATTGTATCAATTGCCATGTAGACATTAGCCAACTCAATTTGAATGTTCAAAAAGCTACAGCCTTTTTTGTGAACAGGTGACATTTCTATTGATCTGCCAGATAACTTGTTTGCAGATCTATTTTCTCTTATTACTTCCTGCAATTATAGGTGGGTTGGAATGAAAAATTATGCAACTGAAGTTTTAGTGTATATTGTGTGGTCTGTCACCACAATGAAGTATAGAGGGTGGTATTCATGAGTAGGGATGGGCCAGACGACCCCCCCCCCCCCCCCCGTTCGCACCAGAACTTTTGAACATTTCGAAAGTTCTGAACCAAATAACGAACCCCATTAATATGCAAATATGCAAGTAATTGGGCATATAATGGTTATAGGGTCTGGGTATTGCCCTGGGGGACATGTATCCATAAAAAAGGTTGGAAAAAAAAACGTCATTTTTAAATAAGCGGTGATTTAATGATGCTTTAAGTGAAAGCATAAAAATGAGAAATAACAATAAAAATAAAAAGATTACTTTCATAATAGGGCCTGGGGGTCCCCTTAGTCTACCTGTAAAGTGTCACATTTGTACTCTGTATAGAAGCTGCTGCAGCAAGAATTGCTTTTATAAAGCCAAAAAAATGAAATTTTCCCTGTAAGCTTTCTTTATTTTATAAACAACGGCTTGGGGAGCCAGTCTGTATGATGAGGCTACAATGTAGAGTACTGGGAACAAAATGAGAGATTTTTTAGTTGCATTTCTGGTGTCTCTTCTGTATACTTCGGATAGAAGCAACAGGTGTGAAATTGGTCACTGAAGACAACTTGGCAATACACTGTGGCTGGGGGAACATGACTGCCAATTTGTGTACCAGTGTTCTCCCCTCTCTGTAGGCTCATGGTCCCATCTTCCTCAACCTCAGAACCAACATTTAAATCTAGTAATGGCTGTGCATCGTCAAGGAGCAAGTGGCTGACGCTGTGTTCAAATAACTTAGCTGATTCCTCCATGCCTGATGCTGGGGATATGGCAGAAATAGCTGTGGACAAGGAGGCAGGTTTAGCCACTCTGGCAGTTGCAGTGGACTGCGCACTAGTGTCTGCTTGGGTGACGGAGCATGGTTTAGTAATCCAGTCCACCACCTCCTCTGCATGCTGTGGCTGGATAGCATGGGCAACATTACTAAACGGAGGAAATGGTGCCCTGCCTGAGAACTGACCACGTCCACCTTTGCCTGTGGACACATATGCTGCTGTCCCCCTCAGTGCCTTAGAAATGGGGCCCCCCAGACATGATGGAAAGTGCTTATTAACAAAATGTAATACAGATGTGGAAATGTGTATGTGGATGCACTTTATTGAATGGAAAGTGGTGCTTGGTAGTGATCGGCCGATATCGTTTTTTTAATCTCCCTGGCGGTATGATTCTTTTGGATTTTAGCTGCTGAAAGCGGTACCATTATTTTGCATGTAATTCTTGTGAATGAGCAGCCCAAACCACATTATATATAATGTGTGTGTGTATATATAATGTATACAGTTGGTTTGGGCTGCTCATTCACAAGAATTACATATATAATCATGTATATGTGTATGTATGTATGTATGTATGTATATAATATATACATACATACATAAGTACAGTAAAACTGCAGGAAAGGGCACTGGGGGGCAAACTAATATTTTTTTTTTTTTTATTTTTGAATAGTATCAGTGTGTTTGGTGTGTTTTTACATTTGAATTTGCCGCCGGTTCCACCCCCCTGCGAACGTCACGTCACAGGAGACGGAAGCCGGGGCACGGAGACTATCGGGAGGAAGATCCGCCACGAGACACCGCCGGGACACATCGCTGGATCCCGGTGACAAGGTAAGTAACCTCTCTTACAGGATCCAGCGATGCTTCTGGCGGTACCCCGAGTGTGGCTCGGGGTTACCGCTCTTGGCTCTGAAATGTAACCCCTAACCACGCTCGGGAATACCGCTAAGAAGGTTAACGCCGATACCAATATGTTGGTCATCGGATATCGGTATCGGACGATATTTTCGGACATTACATTTTTTTTATGTCTACAGGTACTGTGGTGGAGGGAACCCTAACCCCTCCTCTGCACTTAAAAGCATTCAAAATGCCAAGTTTGGCTGTTTTGAATGCTGTAAGTTTTTTTAATTCAGCGCCGCTAGTACCTGGAAGTGATGTCATGACATCACTTACTGGTACTCAGCGCCGAATTAGAAAAAATAGAGACCCGGTCAGACGGCGGTGGTGCAGGTAGGATGCCCGGGTCTCCTGGTGGGACGGGAGACCCATGGCGAGCCACGGAAGGCAGGGGGAGGGGGGACGTCCCCTCCTGCTCCTTGCAATGACAGCTGAGTGGCTTCTCAGCCACATCGGTTGTCATTACAAGTCAGCCGACCGTCGGCTATGTACACCGGTACCGGGGTGATGCCTCTAGCTGCAGGCATCACCCCGGTACATGCACTTTCCCTAAATATCGGTAAGATCGGTAAATCCAAAGGCCGATTCCAATATATCGGGGAAAGTGCATATCGGCCACCGATATATAGGTGTTGCCGATAATTTGTCAATCTCTAGTGCTTGGTACACTTTAATCTGAGTACTTACTACACAGGCACACTACAATATACTGCAGTAAAACTGCACTAATGCACAGAAATATACTGTGTTAAACATGCAGTACCGCACAGACACTTACTGGGTTAAAGTGCACATAATGCACTGAAATATACTGCATTAAACGTGCACTAATGCACTGAACTATGACGCAGTAAAATTGCCCTTACAGAATAAACTGACACAAAAGTAGAAATGAATGGTCGCACTACACTCACACTGACCTATCACTAGATTCACACTAAACTTGATAGTCTACACTGACAATTGAATAAGAATAGCACACTAACTCTCTAGTAGCACTGAACAGAGCCCTGTTTTATCTCTCTCTAAGCCAATATTGCACTACAAATGGCCACTATAGAAAGAATACTTTTGTAGTGTGTGGGTGGGACGAAGAGCAATGAGCCATGATTGGATAGAGTCATTGTTACTTTCTCTAATCATGGCTCTGACAGTGCTCTGTGCCCTGATTGGGCAAAACTGTCATTGCTTCAGCCAATCGGGGCTTCCAATGCACTGTGTGGCTGCGCAGTTCATGGTGGGATTTCGGTGGCCTGAACAAAAGGTCGAACGCCCCAATAATTCGGGTGTTCATCAAATGGGCAAATAACCAATGTTCGGCCCAAACTCATGCTATTCATGAGTAATAGAGAAATGCTTTCTTCTGTAACTTTTATTGGCATTGTCATGGTGTTACTGAAGTACATGTCAAGGTATATAATTGGGCCATGGACAGTTTTTTTTTTTTTTTCCCATGTTTTTTAAATTTCACCCAAAAAGTGAAAATCCACCCCTTCCCCAACCCCCCCCCCCCCCCGCCACTAACCGAGTTGCAGGTTTCTTGGGGGAAGAAAGGCAGTGAATACTGATATTTATCAATACCAGCTTCCGCTTCCCCAATGCTCGCCTAGGCGAGGATGATGCCACTTGCCCTGCCATATACCTTTCTGCAGCCTCCTGGGACACATCACAAGTCCCACGAAGCTGCAGGACTATCCACACAGCGTGCACCTAGCTTGCACATGCTCAGTGGTGATCTCACTGTGGTTCCTCAGGAAGCCACTGTGGACTCCCATATCAAAGATGGTAGCATCAGGAACCCACAGCTTGTTCATAAGTACTGGAGTCCAGGCACTGGTAAGCATCTGATTTTAAGTCTGCAGCTAATCTTTTGTAGCTACTGACAGAAAGTGATACTAAACGGAGGAGTGTTATTTGCAATAATTGTAGTCCTAATTTAAATCTTGTATATCCTGGCACTGCATTTTTGTTTTTTTGTTTGCTTTTTTAAAAATCCTCTAAGAACCTTATTCTTGCAGTTTTGTTGTTTGGTCACATGATCTTTCCCCATTCTTTGTCATCTGCAGTGAAAGTTATTTGGGAGGGGCTTCAATTACTCTGTTGATGTATGATCTGCGCAGATTGGTGCTGTGCCAGTCACATGACTAGGGTCATTTTCAGGGTCCTTTCACACAGGCTTTAAGCCTGGTGGTTCAGTTTTTGCTCAGCGGGAATCTATCCGCTGATCCCTGCTGAGCAGGCCGATGACAGGTCCGTCTCCGCTCACTGTGCTGAGACGGACCTGTCAGAGCCCTGCTCTCCTCTATGGGAGATCAGGTGAAAACTGACCGCCTGTCCCGTTTTTTATCCAATCCTATGCGATCCGATACTCCAGACGGATGGAAAATAGGGTCTCCATCTGTCTGGATTTCATGGACAGGATCGGATAGCAACAGGTGTGAGCGGACAGGTCACCGCTGACATCCGTCGCTCCATAGGGATGCATGGAGCATCCAATCAGGTCCACCTGAAAAAAATGTCAGGCAGACCTGATCGGAAAGCCTGTGTAAAAGGACCCTCAGAAGAGCGATTCAAATTAGATTATGAATATCAACTGTTTTTTACAGCTTCCAATAAGTCTTTATTGAACAACAGATGTGTAATGTTGTGCGTTAATATGGTGTAGGCTGTTTCAAAGATGAATAAGACTAGCTTTGGTTTTGTTCAGACGGCATCTGCATCCAAGGATCTTTTTTACTTTACAGGTAGTAGCAATTACATTAGATATATTTAATACTGACATAATAAAATGTAGGTTTTTTGTGAGTTTCTATGAGTGAATGTAATTAATTAGACTATATACACCCCCATAGTGTTTAGAAATAGGAAGACATGGAGGAGGATGGAGGGAGAGGCGTGTCATTTTACCAAAGTGTATACACGCACATGTGGCTCTTTGGTCATGTGGACCGCACAGCTAAGAAAAAGGAGGAAATTAAGAGCTTAGAAGGGAACTGAAATTGAGCATGCTCTGTAGAGGACACCAGCTGGTCGACACAATCTCAACCTGCAGTGGGGACACAGAATATGGGAGGGACAGCTGAAGCTAGGATCAATTGGGTATACATCAGGCTACACAAAATGAATGCTTTTAGTAGCTTTGTAAGTATGAACACAGTTATATAGCATGTAATGAGAGTTTTTCATAGTTTGGGTTTAATTACCCTTTAACAAGTTTAAACTTTAATTGGTTTTATTTGTATAGAATTTTTATTTTGCAAAAAAATATATATATTATTCTAGGTGCCTAAATGACACCTATTTTTCAGCACATTGAACTTTTTTTTTTTTCCAATACATTTTTATTAGGTTTTTCAGAAAGAGACAGTACATTAGGAAACAATCAAATGAAATAACAATTCCAATTTTACAATGGAATATCCAATGGAGGATAATTGCAAAAACTATATGAACAATAAAAGCCAGTTCACATTTACGTAGGAATAATAAGTATATTGTCTTGGCAAAATGTATAGCGGGTCAGGTCCCACCTGTCAGACACCCCATCTGGGATCATTCTGTGTCCTGAGGTAGTAGAAGACCCAAGCAGGGAAAAAGGGAAAGATTTTGTCTGCAAAGAATGATTATCCATTCCGTTGGAAGAGAAAGGACAGGATCGAGTCAAACAGCCAGTGAAAGTTAACCATCACTAGAAGTAATGGTCATGTGAATTCGATAGGATGAATTAATGCGAACAGAGCTATGTTGCTTGGCCAATATTTTAAGATTGATCTGAACTTACTAATTGGAGTCCAGTGCTGGCTTTGAACTTGTTGACGACTTAAAGTAGTTGAAAAGGTTGTGTGTTTTTTTTTTTTTTTAATAAATATGGTATACACGCAAGCTCTGTTCAATGGAATTGCACAGAGCAACCCTGAGCCTTCTCTTTTGGGGTGCCGTTCTGGCCCTCTGGGCTCCTCTTCTGTGTCTGTAACCATAGCAAGCCATGAGTCAGCTTGCTACAGAGATGGGCTGTGTGCATCCTTAGATGCACAGAGTGCGGCTCGGCCCTGCCCCCCATTCTCCGCTCCCAGGATTTGATTGGCAGGAGCCAATGGCTCCCCACTGTTGCCTTTGTCCTGGGAGATGGGAGAAAGCCCAAACATATGGGCACAGCACTGGTTCAAGTGAGGACTCGGGTAAGTATTTAGTGAGGCCAGGGGGCAATACGGTTACTGGGACATTTTTTATCTTCATGTTAAAAAATGGTATGACTTTAGAACCATTTTAAACTTTATTTTTTTTTTCCACCTATTTGCATCTTTGGAGCATAAACATAGTTTGAGCTGCAGACTAGGCTGTCTGCAAGAGGTAAAAATAAAATATTCATATCCAGTGTTTAATATTTACCTGATTACCATATTTACCTGATTAAAAAGAAATTTAAAAACTTAAGAACACCTTTTAGTCCTGGAAATAATAAATGCATTATATAAAAAAGCAATATACATTCACTTTAAGCTTTGCTTTATTTCTTTGCTTTTTTTTGAGGGCCAATTATTTTTACAAGATTAAATGTTGGAAGTGTGACAAAGATAGAAGAAAATAAATGCCACAATGCTATTAAAATTTCCTTTTCTTCAAGGGATTGCAGTGTTAAATATTTGTTTACCTTTTTTTTCCCATTTCCTGTCTCTCAGATAACCTTAAATGCGCAGCCCAAGTAAAACTTACTTTTGCAGGCAATTATAGGTTCTTGTACTAAAAAATCACCTTAGATAAACCTCCAACAGCAGCTTATTGATTCCTAATTTATATTCTGCTAAAATAAGACTCTTGCCTGGAGAGACACGTTTAGAATACCCTATTGTGAGATGAAACGCTGATGGAATTAATGAGTGCAAAATCCAAAATAGGGCTGGCAATTGCAAACCTTAATCACTCAACCAGATTGGTACTTTTAAGGATGCATCTTGTTTGGGAAACTTTATAGGCAATTTGGGAATGTGTCATAACAGTACAATAAAGATTTCTGAATAATATTTGGAGAAAAAAGATGGTCAACACAAACTTTTATGAAAGGAAATAGTGTTTTGTTTATTGGAAGATTGAATTTTACACAGGTATAAAATGAATAAATATGCACATTCACAATTCCTAAGTACAGTACAACTGTTTTTTTATTTATTTTTTTATACCATACTGAAGGGGGTGTGATAGGCTGAATACATAATTGTATTCATCCTGGTCTGGTCTATGTTTTATTCATGGTTTTTACATTTTGAATACAAAAGTTGATGCACACTAAAAGAAACTACATCAGAGTGAACAAATGTCATATAATTAAATACTAAAGTTGGCCATACATTATTTTTCCTGTTAACCTCTACATCCTAAACCACCCACATTTGTGTAATTGGTATTTGTAGTGCATCATGATTGCTGTTTGTTCTTACTGTCGTACTGTTACTGTTCTTTGGTTGTAGTTAGTTATACAATGTGTAACACAGAAATCCTTGCTAAGAGCCGGTTCACATTAGAGCGATCCGACTTGCCGGGGCGACCTCACAAGTCACGGTGCGCTGCTCGCACCGCGACCTCGGAGCGGCCGGCACGGACTTCATAACATTGAAGTCAATGCAGGTCGCCCCAAAGAAGCTCCGGACTCTTTTTCTAAGTCGGAGCGACTTGTGTCGCTCCTATTAGAACGGGTCCACAGCTTCTCTATGGCAGGCGACCTACGGCGACCTGTCAGGCGACCAGGTCGCCTGACAGGTCGCCCCAGTGTGAACCGGCTCTAAAAAAAAAAAAAAAAAAATTGACAATACAGAAAATATATTTTCTCTTCCATTCTTTGAAAATTGTTTTAACTATGAATTTAATCTCTGAGAGGCAATTACTCAATCTCACATCCTTGAATAATTTGACTAAAAAAAAAAATAAAAAATGTCCATATCTTCTGATCCTATCTCATTTAGCATAATGGCTAAAGTTCTAAAAAAGGTTTTTCTAGGACCACCATTAATGTGTAACAGTTGACAGGCTATGGATATTCAAATATTTTATATTTTCTTAAAGCGGTAGTAAACCCATCTTGTGCTATTTCCACCATAATAGGCTTTCCTACCTAGTGAACTTGTTGCTCCTATGTAAAACACTTCCTACCTTATCCCTTTCTTTGTAATCTGTCCTTTTCTAATCAATGACGTAATCGGAGCATGCGCAGTTAGTCCCATTTTTCCAGCAGGCTCCTCTTGCCGGAAAAATTGTGTTTTCCACACCGGGGCTACGTCCTTTCCTTTGCCTGACGTCAGCTCCGGGATACTGCAAGACTGTTTCCAATTCACAAGCTGTATTGAACATGGAAGATAGAAGTCAGCGTGGCGGCTGCCAAGGGAAAAGAAAAGCTTTATCAAATACAATGTTTTTACAAGTAAGAAGCCTTCATATATTTTCCCTATGCGGTGCTTTGATTTAAAGTAACTTAATTTTATCATATCTTTTTTTTTTTGGGTAGAAGTATGAGAGTTTACTACCGCTTTAACAAGCAGTAAATGAGCGTTACAACAAGCTCTTCCTGGCTCTAGCTGCAGGCACCATGGAGCAATTTGTCCTCAAATTCACCTCAAAAGCACTAAAGTCGTACTCTCAGCTCAACTCAGTGTTCCACCCTTCTAAAGCATCTGATCTAGATTTATGTTCGAGGTGGAAAGGCTGCCATGCCACTGCTCAGATCTGTGTAAACTGAGCTGGTTTAAACAACAGCTTTAATGCTTCTGCTGTGAATTTTGAAGATGAATAGCTCTACAGTGCATGCAGCATGTTGGGTCAGTGAGGGCTTGTTTTAAAGCTCATTTACTGCTTGTTAAATGTTTTTCATATGCATAGCCTTGCCACAGTTACACTTATAATACCTTGCATATCAAATTATAATTTGTATTGGTAGCCCTTGTTAAGGAGGTTTATTCTCTGTAATGCATTGGCTCTGTTACTTTTGTTAAAAAAAACAAACTGTTTTTTTTCTTTCAAAAATTTTTATTTTGTTGTAATAAGAACAAGAACACAACAAATACAACAACAAGCATAGCAGATATGAACTGGGTTACAAACTACAATAACATGTGAGAAGGGTTCTGAAAACATTCGGAATGCTTGAATTGCTCTAGTAACAGGACATCAAACCATAACATTTCCAAGAATTAGGATACTGGCTATGATCATAAAAGGTAATCCAAAGAAAGGGAACATCCAGGATATATCAAGTCCAGACTAGACCCTGAGCAAAAAGACTTAAAACGTCCCGAAACTGGATAAGACAAAAAACAAAAAAAAGGGAGACTACAAAACCCCATCCACGACCCTCCCTCCCCGGGCAGATCCAGGAGAGGAGGGTGGAATTCATGTAGACAAACTCAGGCAAAAAAACTTGTGAAGATTAAACGACCCAGTTCAGAATGAGAGGGATAGAGAGAAAAGAAGGAGAGTGGGTAAGAGCGGGGGAAAGAAAAAGAAGGGGAGGGAGGAAGCAGCTGCGAACCGGAGAGGCACGCCCAGAATTGGTAGTTTAAGGCAGGCCCGGAACAAATGATATTCCCAAATAGGCTGCCCATGGTTCCCAGATCCTTTCAAACTTAGTAACTGTGTCCGTTAGGCTGGCTACCATCTTTTCTTGTGACATGATCCACGTAATTTTATTTCTGATTTTTCTGATAGACACCGTTCGTTGCTTCCATGCTGCCGCAATTGTCATTTTGGTCCCCAGAAAAACAAAAAACAATAGTTGTTGCGTATGTTTGGGTATTTTAGGTACTCTGGCGTTTTAGTAATGCAATGGCCGCTTGTCTAGGGATTCTGAGTCCAATGACTTTGGATATCATGTGGAATACTCTATTCCATGTGCCTCTCAGTTGTGGACAATCCCACCACACGTGGAGCATATTACTTGGACTCTGGCAGCCTCTGAAACATAGTGGAGAGGAAGAGGGAAACATTTTATGAAGTCTCGTAGGCACCAAGTACCAGCGAGTTGAGACTTTTATGTTTGCCTCAATCAGGGATATGTTTTTGATTCCTTTAAAAGAGCGAAAAAACATATGTCCCCATTCCTCTGCCTCCCATGACTCCGCCAGGTCCTTTTCCCATGCTTCCATGTAGGGTAGTTTAGATCCATCAGACATTAGAGCCATGTATATCAAGGAAATGCCACCCCTTTGTGCCTCCGAGTTTCCGCACCACGTCTCATATACCGTAAATGACATTGGGGGAACCATCCCTGCAGAAATTGATTGTAAAAAGTGAAGGATTTGGTGAAACCTGAAGGTTTCCGACTTAGGCATCTTTAGCTTATCACAGCAATGTGTCAGGGAGTACGGGCCCCTAGAGGTAAAGAATTGCCCTATACGGTATAGACCCTTATCTAGCCACCATTGAAATGCTTTGATGTTCATACCCGGTGGGAATCTTGGGTTGTTGAAAATATGAGAGAGCGGTTGAAGAGAGGAAATCAGTGCTGGTAGAGTTTTCAGGGAATCCCAGAGTGTAAAAGAAGCCGATAGCGTAGGAGCTAGGATAGGCGGTCTTAATTTAGAAGGGACCCAAAGAAGGAAGTCCAATGTAAACGTCGGTACCGCCTGTCTCTCCATTTGAACCCAATCTGGTTTTTCAAACCGCGAGTATACTATTGAGAGTTGAGCTAGCCTCGCAGCCTGATAATAAGCCCAGAAGTTCGGGACTCCCAGTCCCCCTTGTTTTCGTGGCCTAAATAGTACTTTGCGTTGCAGCCTATGGCCCGATTTACCCCAAATAAATTTCATTACCGTATTTTGAAATTTTTTCAGCTGATCCCTGAGTACAGGGATAGGCAAAGCTCTAAAAAGATATAATAATCTCGGAAGCACATTCATCTTGATCGAGTTAATTCTGCCCAGCCAGGATAGATTATGAGCAGATCATTCCGCCAGTTCTCTCCCCAAGGATTGATAGATTGCTGTGTAATTCAATTTATGGAGTTGTTCTATTCTGGAAGATAAGTTTATGCCTAGATATTTGATATGAGACTCACTCCACTTAAACTTGAAAGAAGATTGGAGGCTAAGGGCTTCCTGGGAATTGACGGAGACATTAAGAATGGAGGATTTAGCGAAATTCACCTGTAGACCCGAGATTTTCGCAAATTTGTCTAGTAAGGAACAGATGTTTGGGAGGGTTGTCGTGGGGGATGTGACAAATAAAAGAAGATCGTCCGCAAATAGAGCACACTTGTGTTCAGATGACCCGCAGAAGACTCCTTTGATGTTGGGATCCGCACGGATTGCCAATGCCAAAGTTTCTATAGCTATTGCAAAGATTAAAGGTGAGAGAGGACATCCCTGTCTCGTGCCTTTTGAGATAGGGAAAGGTTCCGAGTAAAACCCCTGATACCTAACTTTAGCTGTGGGTGTCGAATATAGGGAGTGCATAATACCCATGAATTTGCGTCCGAATCCCCATTTGGTTAGCAGCGCGAAAAGGTATGGCCATTCCACCGAATCGAACGCTTTTTGTAAGTCCACCGAAAGCAGCAGTCCTTCCTGGTGCCTCGACCCGTCCCACCCTGATTGAAGAACTGTGATAACATCCACAGCCCTTCTAATTTGGTCTGGACCTTGCCTGCCTGGCATAAATCCCACCTGGTCCTTATGGATGTATGTAGTTATAAAAGAGGATAACCTATTAGCTAGGATTTTAGTTAGTATTTTTAAGTCGTTATTTATCAGGGATATTGGTCTATAATTGCTTACCTCACCAGGGTCTTTGTCGGGCTTGGGGATTACTGAGATGAAGGCTGAATTACTGTCTTTATCCAGTGGGTTGCCTGAGTGTATATTGTTAAAATATCTGACCATGTGGGGGGTTAAGTACGTTTGAAAAGTTTTGTAATATAAATTAGAGAACCCGTCTGGGCCAGGTGCTGAGTTCACTTTAAGCGATTTGATAACCTCTGTGACCTCAAATTCTGTAAAAGGCTCATCAAGCCTGGCTCTATGGTCAGAGGATATAGTAGGAATATTGAGGTCCGAGAGAAAATGGTCTAGGTTAGAATCAACCCCTGTCATATCGGAGGAGTACAGTTGTCTGAAAAAATCTGCAAAGGCCGGAAGTATACGTTTGGGGTTTTGGGATCTGTGGCCCCCTGGGAAAGAAAACTTGGGTATGTGGGTCGCACGAACTTGGGGTTTCAGTTTAGACGCTAGCATGGAGCCTATTTTATCTCTGTGGTGGTAGAACTTGGCTCCCTGCCATCGCAGGTACTTTTCGGCCGAACTGGTGAGGGCCAGATTAAGTGCAGCTCTGGCCTCATCCAATACGCGTGTAGAAACCGAAGAGGGGTTAGCCTTGTGTTTGGCAAGTAGGACAGAATAGTCCTGTTCTAAATTGGCAATATGTGCCCGTCTATCTCGTTTAATTTTAGAAGCCATTTGGATCAGTTTGCCCCTAATGGTGGATTTATGAGCCGCCCACAGCACCTCCGAGGAGGTGTCCCCTGTATTGTTGAGAAGAAAGTATTCAGAGATAGCCTTTCCAATTTCGGTTACCCTGCAAGGTTCGCTAAGCATAGCTTCATTAAGTCTCCAGTGGAAGGTGGCATTAGTGGGTTGGGGTCGGGAGATCGTAGTCACTACCATTGAGTGATCCGACCATACTGCGTCCTTAATGGACGCGGAGTGGACAAACGGCAGCAAAGAAGAAGACATGAGAATGTGGTCGATTCGTGCGTACGTCTGATGTGGGTGAGAGAAGTGAGTATAGTCTTTGGTTGTGGGATTGAATTCCCTCCAGCAATCTACCAATCCAGTTTGTTGAAGCAACTTGGCTATTTTCAGGCTGTACTTAGGGGGTCTAATGGACTGGGATCCCGGGGGTCTGGATTTATCCAGGCTAAAATCAAATGCGGTGTTGGAGTCTCCCCCAAAAAGTATATGGCCCTCCAAATGAGGGAGGAGCTTCTTAAACATATTCTGAAAAAATTTTAATTGATTATGATTTGGGGCATAGTAAGATACAAAAGAGTATAATTGGCCATCAATTGTACCTTTGACTAGCAGAAATCTACCTCCTTCGTCCGCTAATTCCAAAGAACATGTGAATCTGCAGGACTTGGCGAAAAGAACCGCTACCCCACGTGTTTTGGTTTCAGCGTTTGCTAGGTAAAAAGTGGGGAACTTAGCATGTAGAAATCTGGGTTTATATGTTTTCGGGAAATGAGTTTCCTGAAGCATGAGAACGTCAATTTTCCTATGGTGTAGTTCCTGAAGTGCTTTCCTACGCTTCACGGGCGAATTGAGGCCCTGAGCGTTATGAGTAGCTATGCGGAGACGTGGAGTGGAAACCTTAGAAGAAGACATCATGGCTGAAAGAGAGAAGCCCATGGAACGATAAACCACTTACCCCACCTGTAGTATTCAAAGTACGGCCATTGCTGATTCGTGATGAAGTGGAACCTGACATAATGCGAGATGGAGTAGAGCCACTCCGGCACACAGCTGCAGGGAAACAGAGAAGAGAGATCAGAAAAGGAAAAAGAGAGAAGAGTCGCAGACCAACGTCCAAAAAGGACTCTCGGTAACGGATTGTGGTCTGCATCAATCCGAACCAACAAGTAGACAATGTCCCGTCCCCCTGATGTGGGTGACGGGGTCTGTCACACAGGGAGGATCAAAATATCGAGTTCCCCGGTGACAGGTGGAGGCGTCATCCGACCACTCCGACAGGGCTCCCGCCCATCTGAAGCATAACAAATAATACTAATGCATTCATAAAAAGGTGAGCCAAAACAATATATAGCTAGGCTTAGAGACAACAATAATTTGTAACAGAATGGGATTGAGAAGGGTCGTAGACATGCCATAAGGGAGTAGGGTGAAGTAATCTACATCTCAGCATAGAACGGTCTTTGCAGAGGGAGTTCCTGACCCCGCATTGAAAAATAACATATTTTGCGGAAGAAAAAGAGAAAAAAAAAAAAAAAAGGGGGAAAGGGGTAAAATCCAAAAATAAAATTTCCGCACAGGGAGCAAAGATGCACATTAATGGGGGGGGGGGGGGGGTGGAGAAAAAAAAAAAAAAAAAAACTCGGCATATCAACCCAAATGAGGCTACATCAAGTCAGGTGCGACCAGGTGGAAAACGGACTTCGGAAAGAAGTGACCATGGAGGAGTACATCCTCATGAGTGAAGAGTGTGAAGAAGTGACCGGGAAGTTCACGGGGGGTTGCATTCCTTGGATCGCTTGAATTTAGCTCTGTTCCACACAGGCGTCAAAGGGCTCGTCGGGTTTGGGCGTTTAGAAGTTCCTGAGCTGGTAGACGGATTCTGTTGTTCCGGGGACTGCGAGAGAATATTGAGATGAAGGAGCAGTCTTTCACCTTCCTGAAGGCTGGAGAAAGAGAAGGTTTTATTTCTATGGGAAAACTTCAGGGCAAAAGGAAAGGCCCACCAATACTTGATCTCTTTCTGTGTCAAGACGGTAAGAAGTGGTTTCAGTGCCCTTCGTCGTTGAATGGTAGACGGAGCTATATCAGAAAAGATTTGAACCTGATGTCCAAGACAGGTGAGCTGTGAGGCATTTCGTGCCCTTTTGATGATTTCCTCCTTTACAGTATAAAAGTGTGGCTTAACTACCACATCTTTCGGGCTACCGTCCTTTCTAGGAGGGCCTAAGGCCCTGTGGGCTCTATCCAATTCAAGCTTGTGGTCTGGTATCTCCGGGATGAGATCCCTGATCAGGCTATGGATGGCTGCGGGGATATCCGTGACCGTGTCCGGGAGTCCTCTCAGTCTGAAGTTTTCCCTGCGAGACCTGTTTTCCAAGTCCTCCACTTTGAGTAAGGCAGAATCCAACTGGTCTTGTAAAGTTTGGATCAGAACGGTATGTTGATTCGTTTTAGCTACTGTCATGTCCAATTTAGTTTCGATCGCTTCCATGCGCGATCCCAGGTTCTGGAGATCAATCCTAAGGTCAGATGTGATCTTAGATGCAATTTGGGCAAGACCTGTATCCAGAAGGTGCGACATCTTAGTGATAATGTCATCTGGGTTTAAATTGTCAGGCTTAGTGGTGTACTGTAGGCCAGGGCTATGCAGATTTGTTGCAGGAAAGTCACAGGCCGGGGACAGTGAGCAATCCGCCGCCATTCGTCCCAACAGGGACTCCGTGGATGCTGGCGATGGGGTGAGAAGCAGATTAGTACTCACTGTGCCCCTCGGAGTGAAGTGTTGCGTGTCGCTCATAGCGGGGAGGGCCTGTGAGAGATCGCCCTCCTCCATCTCTGTTGTGTGAGGCGCCGGATCCGCCATCTTGGATAGAGCGGTCTCCGGCGATGCGGCCTGATATTCCGGTCTGAGGTCCCTCCTGACCTGACTGTGGGACATGTATCAGGTCCCGAGGCGGTAAGGGGTCGAGCTGTCGTCTCTGGGCGCAGAAAAGGTGGCTATCACCGGCTCAGGGCGGGGAGCAATGTCGGGGTGGCACGGAGCTCCAGGCTTAAGCGGCCATCTTGGAGAGCTCCGCGCATGCGCCTCCAAAACAAACTGTTTTTATATTCATGTAGCGGTATCCCCCAAGAGGCTGCTGGATAGGATGCATCCTCTGTTCCTTGCCTCAACTTTCTCAAGAACCTCAGACCCTCTGATACACCAGGATTGGGTGTACAATACAATTTCACAGAGTTTATTGAAGTTAATGCTTTGTTCCCAATAGTAGTGCTATATCAAAGAAAACAGGCACCAAACCAGGTAGTAAAGGCAAACTTAATATGTTGTTACCCAATATGATTGGTAAATAGGCAAGCATAAAATGAATTAACCATGATGCTCACACAATTTGGCATACAAGGTGATTGCCAGTAGGACCTAGGCATAAGATAACATTTGGCATCCAGATCAGCATAAACCGTAGCATAGCCACCTCATGTGCAGTAGTAAAGGTTAATCTATCAAGTGCTGAAACTATACTGCCAGAGCGCATGAATAGTGGCGATACTAGTCCTAGAACGACAGATTATGCACTATCCAAAACAAAGGGAGGATGTAGTGAAGGGGGTTTGCAGAATAATTATGGGGCAGTCCTTTGTTGTGGTCTTCTAACAGCTATCATTGGGGCCCTTTAAAAGAGTTTGTGCACTTGATAGTCACAGGTGCAAGGTAGATGTAGTTCAGATATGGTGAAGGTTCAGTATATTACAGTACAGGGTTGGTATAGGTTCCGTTTAGGTTTGGAATAAGTGGGGTATAGAGTGCAGTATGGATATGGTACCCTTGGTGTTCTGTGCTCAGTGATGCAGTCCCTGGTAGCAGACAGTATCAGCAATGGGCAGATAGCCCTCTCATCAGTCCCCAGGGTGCTGCAGTGACCTTTTGTAGAAGGTCCCTCCCTTGTGAAGCAGAGGTTGAGTGGACACTCCAGTCTCCTGCAGCAGTGATGTAGGTGCTGTGATATGAGAGATGCTGCACTTTCTCTGGGTGTCCTCACTCCCAGTCTTGGGCTGGGATCTCAGGTGGTATAGTCTCCAGCTGGCAGGCAAAGGTTCTCTCACTGAACCTTCCTTGGTGCCAAGAAGAACTTTCCCAGGCAGTTTAATAAATAATAATCTCTCCACTCCTCCTATTGCACAGCACCTATTTGGACATGTTGTGTAAGGAGTCAATTCATCCCATTATATGGCTGCCATCTCAAACTACAACTCCCAGGATTCTCAGCGCTCTGCATAGGAGTCTGAGTCTCCTTGCATGTAGTGCTCCCCCCTGCTGGTCGGAGGAGAATGATGCATCATACCATCAATATCTCAGTAGATGGAGAGAAGAATTAAAAGGCAATGTCTCCATCTCCATATTGATGTAGCCCAGCACCTGGCTACATTCAGTATTCTGGACTGTTATTTTGTATAGCCATCAGACTGCAGGGTGAAACCAGCTTCTTCGGATTTGCCTCCTATGCAATTTCTTGATGACTGGATTACTTTAAAACCAAGGATCTCATGGTTTGTCATAGCTAGTTAACTAAGATGAGAACTTTTGTAACCTAAAAATGAAAGCTTCTTTACTTCCAAGTTTTTTTTGTTGGACCTCCTTGCCCTGGTGGGCCTAGAGCAAATATTTTTTTTCTGGTCCTTGAGTCAATTGACCATTATTGCAAAGGAAGATTTTGTGTTGTCGCATTCAATCTGATTGTAAGGGTTTTATTCTACATTGAATCCAGTTGGGTACGTTATGGACAACCCAAAACCTTTTGGATATAGTTTTTTTTTTTTTTTTTGTTTATTTTTTCAGTAAATCGGCCCCGTGTCACACAGCACATATTTTTTAATGAATACAACAAGGCATATGGTTGTTAAACAAGTGTTTTTTCCAAAAAGGGAAAGTTGGGCAATTAACTTTATAGGGTGCAACTTAATTATGCAGTAAGAGCTGTAAAAATTGGTAAATCTATCCTTCTTACTATTGCTGTACCCTGTCATCTCCACAGAGATATGTAAGCTGCCATTGCTGACATTCTGAAAATTCTAGATACCTGGCTATAAAATGAACTCCTTACTGACATGGAACAGGTATGCAGATCTGGAAAGCTGGTAAAAAGTCCATGGCTGTCAGGATACCCAAACAATAACTGCAGATTCTTAAATGTTAACTTCCCAGCTCGCGCCCATGCCTTAATTGGCACTCTTGCTCGATCTACAACCTGGGGCAAAATATATTACAAAAATATTTGGGCCAGTGGGAGGTATGCACAGGGAGGGGACAGGCATCCATCAAACCCAGGACCAGGTATCTGGCACATATGGAAGATTATTTAGCCGCCATAGCTTGAAGAGAGCAACATAGGAGTTTCACACCCATTAGATAGGCAAGTATTAAAAGTCTTTTGTAACCCATTCACTAAATGCTGTTCGGGTGCCCTCTGTGGTGAGTGGGGAAGCTCTGGTTGGCACAGGACCCAGAAGATGACAGTGATTGCTATAGTACTGCCAACTACTACAGTGATTGTCCACTTCCACAGTGGTCCCTCATGTATGAGATATGCATTGGTGCAAGCTGATCCAATGTAATGCCCCGTACACACGTACCGATCGTCGGCCGACCGATCGGCCGTCTTTTTGTCCCCGGGCTGTCGTGTCCGCTGAAAAGTGCAAAAGACTGCACACGAATTTTGTCCGCCGACTGCAGAAGTGATGTCATGTGATGGTTAACTTTCCCTGTGTTTTTTCTTTTCTGAGCATGCCCAGTCTTGCAAATCTGCTGTCTGTCGGCCGAATTCTGTACTGACTGGTGAACAATCGGCCGTTCTGGTGTCGGCATACAAAAATTTTAATGCTTGCACGACAGATTCTGTTCGGCCGAAAGTGAGCTGTCGGCTGTCGGAAGCATCATACTAACTAGCCGAAAATGGGCCGATCGGTCGCCGGCCGAATCTTTTCGGCCGACAATCTGCACGTGTGTACGGGCCTTAACTCTGCAATAAAATCATACCTGGAGTTCAGCTTTAAGCAAATTACTAAAAATCTGCTTCCAAAAAAAATTCCAGTTTTGTTTCATTATTGCTTGTGTGATAAATACCAATGTGGAAATGACAAAACCGTGCTTATGTTGTGTATAATGCAAAAAGAAAAACTATAACTGTCATACAAGTGCTTGAAATTATGAACCGAAATTGTGCATAATCAAAGATGTGAAAAACATTCAAGAGCATCAGAATGACACATAGGGCACGGAACACACGCTTATGTGCATACACTAACCAGTTGCTGCCATCTTGCAAATGAAAATGAGTACACATGGTTTGAACTGCCTGCTTGACTTCTATCCATTGTAGTTGTAATTTGTGCTACTGCTTTTTATGGATTCACACTGTAGAGATTGCTTTTATGGTATTATTTGTGTATAGCATCTCAACACACAGTGAACTTTGAGATATGCTGCGTTACAACTTCCCTGACAAGATCACCAATGTTAGATCAGAGGGTTTGTGTAGTATTTATTAAACCCAGTTTGATCTCTCCACAGTGAGGGTCATGGTATCTGGTAAGCCCCCATTCTTCATGCACTGCTGGTGGTTTGCATAATGGTTCTAACATCTGAATATTCAGAAGCTTTTCTTTAGGATTCACCTCTTTCTGTCCTATACAAAGGAGATCACCCTGATAGCTCTTGGCTTTTATATTTACTGTTTCAGTTTATTCTGATGCTCCTATATATTTTTCAAATCTTTGGTTAAATTTAAAGCACTTGTATGACTACATTTTATGTTTTTATTTTTCCACTGTATATGCAACATAAGCCCCATTTTATTTAAGCATTTGTAGGGTTTTTTTATTTTTTTGAGTTTATATAAAGAGAATATAGCAGAATATTTTTAAATGCTGCAGTTGCAATAGACAAAATTACGCTTCAGCGAGCCATATAGAAGAAGTAATAAGTAAGAGTAACATTTTAAATTCTACTGATTTATGTTGATATTAGAAACTCCCAATGAATTATTATGGTATAGAAACCATCTGCATCAGGCCCCCTGGTAATCTCTTCATACATTATGGTGTATAAAAAGGAAGACCAATTGTGTTCTCTGTGTACTTAAAATTACAAAGATGAAAAAGATTTTAAAACCACTCATAGAGAAAAAAAAAAAAAAAAAAATATATATATATATATATATATATATATATATATATATATATATATATATATATATATATATATATATATATATATATATATATATATATAAATATGTGCATAAGAGCCACATGCTGTGTAAGGAAAGTTAGATCTTTGTCCCAACTCCATCACCGCATGCAATCCCCAGAAGTTGCTGCTCACCTTCCCTTATACACTCAGTCTAGAGATTAAAATGGCCTTTTAAGAATATCTTATGGTGCATGACAACTCTCCGCCAATCATGCTTGGCTCATTCCTCATGGCAAGTAGTAGCATATGCAAATTATGAAAAAGGAGGACAGATAGTGCTCCCTGTATGTTTCAAACTAAAAATAAAATACGGCTAAAATCACTCACCAAAAATCATGAGAACGGTACATACATTTATAAAACTGAACACATAACAGTCCAATCAAGTATTTATATATTATTTTAATTCTTGCATGAGAAGTGAAATCGCTGTGACGTGTCTAAGCCTGCAGCAAATTTTAGGTGGTCCATTTAACAATATTTTATTGGTCACAAGAGTGATTGTGCTGATAGTTCACATTTTTTTTATAGATGCATGCAGAGCCTGCATATTCACTCTCCTGGGACCTACAACTGTTGCGTACAACTGTTCATTGAGATAAATTAGAAAATGCAGATATATTCAGTTAGGAAATGGAGGTTGCATAAAGCATGCACACCCGGTATTATCAATATTCCCATCACACATGTTCCTGGACTAGGCTTAAAGAATATCAAGTGCTGCAGCAATTACCAGCTGGAGACTTCACAGATCAATGTACATATTTGCCAGCACACTATGTATATTTAAATAATATCCAAAAGTTTATTCAAAGCAATGAGTGCAATGTTTCTGAGCTGTGCCTGATGAAGGGGTCCTGTATAACCGAAACATTGCAGTCCTTTTTTTTTTTTTTTTTTTTTTTACCTCTGATGTGATTGCTTTGAATAAACCTTTCGGACATTAGTTGAAGATCCATAGTGTGCTGGCAAATATGTACATGTGGTCCCTGGGTTACAAACATCTAACCTACAAATGATTCCTACTTGCAAACAGAGGAAAACAGGAAGTGAGTGGAAATCTACCTCTAGGAAGGGAAATTTACTCCTGTAAAGGCCCATACACATGATACAAAAATTGTAAGTAAAATTTTGTCCGACAAACGATCTGCCGATTTTCGGATTGTTAGTATGGTGCTTTCGACAGCTGATTACGAATTTTCGGACGACAAACTGGATGTGCAGGCTATAAAATTTTTATCGTACGTCAACACGACGTCCAATTTTGGTCGAATTAGTTTTTTCGTCTGAAAAAAATCATAAGAGTAAGACTAGGCATGCTCAGAAACGAAAGAACACATTCAAAACAATTCAACACATGACATTACTTCTGAAGTAGAATTCTGTCATACGAGAATTTTCATATGAAAGTAACCTCTTCACTTTCCATATGAGACTAGCATGCAACAAAAAATGGAGGAAAGATCGTCTGATAATCTGATCGTGTATACGAGGCTCAAGAGTTCTCATGGGAAACCAGTGTCTTCACTGAAGCTTTATCAACGATCCTGATTTCCACAACAACCCAAAATTTTCTAAATTCAAATTGTTATAGGAACAGAAAGTGAGGTGACCTCTACTGAACAGGGGCACATGCAGCAAAACAAATCTGAAAGGGCTGTTAACTCTTCCCTATGCTATCCAAAAAACTTAAAAAATATTTTTTTGGCTGGAGCTACACTTAATAAAGCTACCTGTTCCGACTTCCAAACAAATTAAACTTAAAGCGGAGTTCCACCCATTTTTAATACGTTGGATTACATAGATGTATGTATTCCCCTTTCAAACGACTTTTACCAATGGAAACTTTTTTTTTTTTTGCTAGTAAATACCTTATTTTTAGGGTTGAGCGGACACCTAGATGTCCGTGTTCGACGGGTTCGGCCGAACTTTAAAAAAAAGTCCGGGTCCGTGTCCCGGACTTTTACCGAACTTTTCCCGGACACCGAACCCCATTGAAGTCAATGGGGACCCGAACTTTAAGGCACTAAAATGGCTCTAAAACACCAAAGGAAAGGGCTAGAGTGCTGCAAATGGCAGCAAAACGTAATTAAGAGCATGGCAAGTGCTCTGCAAACAAATGTGGATAGGGAAATAACTTAAAACAACAAAAAAAAACAGAAAAATAAAACAATGTTCTTCTTCATCTCTGAAGGACGAGGCCCATATGGAGTAGGAGGGAGGTTGAGGTGGTGGTGGATGTGGCGGTGACATAGGCGTGCGCACAGGGTGTGCTGGGTGTGCCTGGGCACACCCTAATCACCTAGGGCACATAGCATTGCCAGTGAGGAGATGGGAAAGATCTCCCTGGGACCTGCTCTGCTCTATTTCTCCTTGCCTACAGGTACATGGCCCCGATACATTACTCTCCCTGCTGGCAAACACATGCATGTGTATTTCAACTTTGGGGTGCACACCTTAATGCAATAGGCTGCGCACACCTATGGGCGGTGTAGGTGGAAGCGGCGGTGGAGGAGGACCAGGGCCGGATTAACAGCATCATGGTCTTGGTGCTGAGGATTTTGAAGGGCCTTAAGGGCCGTGCCTTGCCATGCACCCAGAGGAGGAAGGGTGCAGCCATGCATGCCTAATTCAACATGGGATGCTGTCTCTGAAGCCCATAAACACATCCATGCATCGCCAACTGTCCCTCCTTGTCCGGCCTTCACGCTGTGTGGGGAGGTTCTGAGGGTGCTGCCTGGGGAAGCGAGCATAGAAGCCAGACTTCTGTGTTTACAAGTGACAGAAGAGCGGTAACAGTGAATATGGCCAACCCGGGGCCTATATAAAAGGTAGGGGCCTGGAGCTGCAGCTCCAATAGCCCCTACATTAATCTGGCCCTGAGGAGGAGGACGAGGTAGCCAACACTGCTTCTTTTCAAAAATTTTAAATGAGGGTACACCCCAAAAGAGTGAGAAAGAGCAAAAATGGAACAATGGGTGGGTAAGGTCGGTATCCATTGCTATTCTGCATAAGGTACGGAAAAGTCCCGTGGGATCCATGCCTGGTTCATTTTAATGAACGTGAGCTTGTCCACATTGTCTCTGGACAGGCGGCTGCGCTTGTCTGTTATAACGCCCCCAGCCGTGCTAAATACCCGTTCAGATAATACACTGGCTGCAGGGCACGCCAGCACCTCCAAGGCGTAAAGGGCAAGCTCAGGCCATGTGCCCAATTTGGAGACCCAGAAGTTGAAGGGGGCAGACCCGTCATTCACTACATGTAGGCGTGTGCACACATACTGCTCCACCATGTTGGTAAAATGCTGCCTCCTGCTAAGACGTTCCATCTGAGCTGCTGGTGCTGCTGTTTGTTGTGGCGTGCTGACAAAGCTTTTCCACATTTCGGCCATGCTAACCCTGCCTTCTGAGGTGCTGGCGGTGCCCTGGTTGCGTTGGCGACCTCCTCCTCCTCCTCCTCTGCCTTGTGCTTCCACTGTGGCCCCGCTGTCAGATGGGAATGCCAGCAGCATGGCGTCTACCAGCGTGCGCTTGTACTCGCGCATCTTGCGATCGCGCTCCAGTGAGTGAATTAAGGACGGTACGTTGTCCTTGTAACGGGGATCCAGCAGCGTGGCCACCCAGTAATCAGCACAAGTTAGAATGTGGGCAACTCGGCGGTCGTTGTGGAGACACTGCAGCATGTAATCGCTCATGTGTGCCAGGCTGCCCAGAGGCAACGAAAGGCTGTCCTCTGTGGGAGGTGTATCGTCCGTGTCCTCTGTATCCCCCCAGCCACGCACCAGTGATGGCCATGAGCTGGCCTGGGTGCCACCCTGCTGTGAACATGGTTCCATCTCCTCCTCCAGCTCCTCCTCCTCCTCATCCTCCTCATCCTCCAGAACTGTGCCCCTGCTGGACAATTGCGTCCCTGGCGTTTGCGTGTGCAGGAACCCACCCTCGGAGCCCCTTGCGAATGACTGCCCTGAAAGCCTTGGAAATGTTACCTCTTCATCCTCCTCCTCCTCCTCATCCTGTGCCACATCCTCTTCCATCATCGCCCGAATTGTTTTTTCAAGGAGGCATAGAAGTGGGATAGTTAAGCTGAGAACGGCGTCATTGCCACTGGCCATGTTGGTGGAGTACTCAAAACAGCGCAACAAGGCACACAGGTCTCGCATGGAGGCCCAGTTAAATTAAATAGCGGAATAGAAAATATGATCCAAAAAAAGTGTATGTATATCACACGTACACAACCACACTGGGCCCCAATTACTATTGTTTGTACCCCTAAAAGGCTAGATGAGGAGTAGGGGGAGTATGGAACAGGCAGCACCCTCAAACCTTCAGAAGTATGAGATGAACCCCAACAACTTGGAAAGGTGGATCTCTCTCACACGTACCAACACAGACTATCCCCCAATTTAACTGATCCCCAAAGGTTTTTGATTAAATAGCGGAATAGAAAATATGATCCAAAAAAAGTGTATGTATATCACACGTACACAACCACACTAGGCCCCAATTACTATTGTTTGTACCCCTAAAAGGCTAGATGAGGAGTAGGGGGGGTATGGAACAGGCAGCACCCTCAAACCTTCAGAAGTATGAGATGAACCCCAACAACTTGGAAAGGTGGATCTCTCTCACACGTACCAACACAGACTATCCCCCAATTTAACTGATCCCCAAAGGTTTTTGATTAAATAGCGGAATAGAAAATATGATCCAAAAAAAGTGTATGTATATCACACGTACACAACCACACTAGGCCCCAATTACTATTGTTTGTACCCCTAAAAGGCTAGATGAGGAGTAGGGGGGGTATGGAACAGGCAGCACCCTCAAACCTTCAGAAGTATGAGATGAACCCCAACAACTTGGAAAGGTGGATCTCTCTCACACGTACCAACACAGACTATCCCCCAATTTAACTGATCCCCAAAGGTTTTTGATTAAATAGCGGAATAGAAAATATGATCCAAAAAAAGTGTATGTATATCACACGTACACAACCACACTAGGCCCCAATTACTATTGTTTGTACCCCTAAAAGGCTAGATGAGGAGTAGGGGGGGTATGGAACAGGCAGCACCCTCAAACCTTCAGAAGTATGAGATGAACCCCAACAACTTGGAAAGGTGGATCTCTCTCACACGTACCAACACAGACTATCCCCCAATTTAACTGATCCCCAAAGGTTTTTGATTAAATAGCGGAATAGAAAATATGATCCAAAAAAAGTGTATGTATATCACACGTACACAACCACACTAGGCCCCAATTACTATTGTTTGTACCCCTAAAAGGCTAGGAGTAGGGGGAGTATGGAACAGGCAGCACCCTCAAACCTTCAGAAGTATGAGATGAACCCCAACAACTTGGAAAGGTGGATCTCTCTCACACGTACCAACACAGACTATCCCCCAATTTAACTGATCCCCAAAGGTTTTTGATTAAATAGCGGAATAGAAAATATGATCCAAAAAAAGTGTATGTATATCACACGTACACAACCACACTGGGCCCCAATTACTATTGTTTGTACCCCTAAAAGGCTAGATGAGGAGTAGGGGGAGTATGGAACAGGCAGCACCCTCAAACCTTCAGAAGTATGAGATGAACCCCAACAACTTGGAAAGGTGGATCTCTCTCACACGTACCAACACAGACTATCCCCCAATTTAACTGATCCCCAAAGGTTTTTGATTAAATAGCGGAATAGAAAATATGATCCAAAAAAAGTGTATGTATATCACACGTACACAACCACACTAGGCCCCAATTACTATTGTTTGTACCCCTAAAAGGCTAGATGAGGAGTAGGGGGGGTATGGAACAGGCAGCACCCTCAAACCTTCAGAAGTATGAGATGAACCCCAACAACTTGGAAAGGTGGATCTCTCTCACACGTACCAACACAGACTATCCCCCAATTTAACTGATCCCCAAAGGTTTTTGATTAAATAGCGGAATAGAAAATATGATCCAAAAAAAGTGTATGTATATCACACGTACACAACCACACTAGGCCCCAATTACTATTGTTTGTACCCCTAAAAGGCTAGATGAGGAGTAGGGGGGGTATGGAACAGGCAGCACCCTCAAACCTTCAGAAGTATGAGATGAACCCCAACAACTTGGAAAGGTGGATCTCTCTCACACGTACCAACACAGACTATCCCCCAATTTAACTGATCCCCAAAGGTTTTTGATTAAATAGCGGAATAGAAAATATGATCCAAAAAAAGTGTATGTATATCACACGTACACAACCACACTAGGCCCCAATTACTATTGTTTGTACCCCTAAAAGGCTAGATGAGGAGTAGGGGGGGTATGGAACAGGCAGCACCCTCAAACCTTCAGAAGTATGAGATGAACCCCAACAACTTGGAAAGGTGGATCTCTCTCGCACGTACCAACACAGACTATCCCCCAATTTAACTGATCCCCAAAGGTTTTTGATTAAATAGCGGAATAGAAAATATGATCCAAAAAAAGTGTATGTATATCACACGTACACAACCACACTAGGCCCTAATTACTATTGTTTGTACCCCTAAAAGGCTAGATGAGGAGTAGGGGGGGTATGGAACAGGCAGCACCCTCAAACCTTCAGAAGTATGAGATGAACCCCAACAACTTGGAAAGGTGGATCCCTCTCACACGTACCAACACAGACTATCCCCCAATTTAACTGATCCCCAAAGGTTTTTGATTAAATAGCGGAATAGAAAATATGATCCAAAAAAAGTGTATGTATATCACACGTACACAACCACACTAGGCCCCAATTACTATTGTTTGTACCCCTAAAAGGCTAGGAGTAGGGGGAGTATGGAACAGGCAGCACCCTCAAACCTTCAGAAGTATGAGATGAACCCCAACAACTTGGAAAGGTGGATCTCTCTCACACGTACCAACACAGACTATCCCCCAATTTAACTGATCCCCAAAGGTTTTTGATTAAATAGCGGAATAGAAAATATGATCCAAAAAAAGTGTATGTATATCACACGTACACAACCACACTAGGCCCCAATTACTATTGTTTGTACCCCTAAAAGGCTAGATGAGGAGTAGGGGGGGTATGGAACAGGCAGCACCCTCAAACCTTCAGAAGTATGAGATGAACCCCAACAACTTGGAAAGGTGGATCTCTCTCACACGTACCAACACAGACTATCCCCCAATTTAACTGATCCCCAAAGGTTTTTGATTAAATAGCGGAATAGAAAATATGATCCAAAAAAAGTGTATGTATATCACACGTACACAACCACACTGGGCCCCAATTACTATTGTTTGTACCCCTAAAAGGCTAGATGAGGAGTAGGGGGAGTATGGAACAGGCAGCACCCTCAAACCTTCAGAAGTATGAGATGAACCCCAACAACTTGGAAAGGTGGATCTCTCTCACACGTACCAACACAGACTATCCCCCAATTTAACTGATCCCCAAAGGTTTTTGATTAAATAGCGGAATAGAAAATATGATCCAAAAAAAGTGTATGTATATCACACGTACACAACCACACTAGGCCCCAATTACTATTGTTTGTACCCCTAAAAGGCTAGATGAGGAGTAGGGGGGGTATGGAACAGGCAGCACCCTCAAACCTTCAGAAGTATGAGATGAACCCCAACAACTTGGAAAGGTGGATCTCTCTCACACGTACCAACACAGACTATCCCCCAATTTAACTGATCCCCAAAGGTTTTTGATTAAATAGCGGAATAGAAAATATGATCCAAAACAAGTGTATGTATATCACACGTACACAACCACACTAGGCCCCAATTACTATTGTTTGTACCCCTAAAAGGCTAGATGAGGAGTAGGGGGGGTATGGAACAGGCAGCACCCTCAAACCTTCAGAAGTATGAGATGAACCCCAACAACTTGGAAAGGTGGATCTCTCTCACACGTACCAACACAGACTATCCCCCAATTTAACTGATCCCCAAAGGTTTTTGATTAAATAGCGGAATAGAAAATATGATCCAAAAAAAGTGTATGTATATCACACGTACACAACCACACTAGGCCCCAATTACTATTGTTTGTACCCCTAAAAGGCTAGATGAGGAGTAGGGGGGGTATGGAACAGGCAGCACCCTCAAACCTTCAGAAGTATGAGATGAACCCCAACAACTTGGAAAGGTGGATCTCTCTCACACGTACCAACACAGACTATCCCCCAATTTAACTGATCCCCAAAGGTTTTTGATTAAATAGCGGAATAGAAAATATGATCCAAAAAAAGTGTATGTATATCACACGTACACAACCACACTGGGCCCCAATTACTATTGTTTGTACCCCTAAAAGGCTAGATGAGGAGTAGGGGGAGTATGGAACAGGCAGCACCCTCAAATCTTCAGAAGTATGAGATTGTGTTCACTGTACCCCACAAAGATTGAGTTCACTGCACCCCACAATGATTGTGTTCACTGCACCCCACAAAGATTGTGTTCACTGCACCTCACAAAGATTGTGTTCACTGTACCCCCCAAAGATTGTGTTCACTGCACCCCACAAAGATTCTGTTCACTGTACCCCACAAAGATTGTGTTCACTGCACCCTAAAAGGATGTTGTTCACTGCACCCCACAAAGATTGTGTTCACTGCACCCTAAAAGGATGTTGTTCACTGCACCCCAAAAAGATTGTGTTCACTGTACCCCCCCAAAGATTGTGTTCACTGCACCCCACAAAGATTGTGTTCACTGCACCCCAAAAAGATTGTGTTCACTGTACCCCCCAAAGATTGTGTTCACTGCACCCCAAAAAGATTGTGTTCACTGTACCCCCCAAAGATTGTGTTCACTGCACCCCACAAAGATTCTGTTCACTGTACCCCACAAAGATTGTGTTCACTGCACCCCAAAAAGATTGTGTTCACTGTACCCCCCCAAAGATTGTGTTCACTGCACCCCACAAAGATTGTGTTCACTGCACCCCAAAAAGATTGTGTTCACTGTACCCCCCAAAGATTGTGTTCACTGCACCCCACAAAGATTGTGTTCACTGCACCCCACAAAGATTCTGTTCACTGCACCCCAAAAAAGATTGTGTTCACTGCACCCCAAAAAAGATTGTGTTCACTGCACCCCAAAAAGGATGTTGTTCACTGCACCCCAAAAAGGATGTTGTTCACTCCACCCCACAAAGATTGTGTTCACTGCACCCCACAAAGATTGTGTTCACTGCACCCCAAAAAGATTGTGTTCACTGCACCCCAAAAATGATTTTGTTCACTGCACCCCAAAAAGGATTTTGTTCACTGCACCCCAAAAAGGATGTTGTTCACTCCACCCCAAAAAGATTGTGTTCACTGCACCCCAAAAAGATTGTGTTCACTGCAGCCCAAAAAGATTGTGTTCACTGCAGCCCAAAAAGATTGTGTTCACTGCAGCCCAAAAAGATTGTGTTCACTGCAGCTCACACACAGAAAAATGGATGTGGATCACTGACACCTGCCTATCTCCAATCCCACACCACACAGCAATATCGATTGTAGTTTGTAGAACACAGTTTCCCTAAAATTCAGCAGACTCTGTCCCTAACAGGATTGAGAAGAGATCGTAGATCAGGATTGAGTGCAGATTCACCCCACCCCCCACACAGCAATATCGATTGTAGTTTGTAGAAGACACTGACCCTATAATTCAGCAGACTCTATCCCTAAAATGCCTACAACTCGCCCTGCCTAAACACTCCGACCTGTCCCTCAATTCTATCCGGACACAAATGGTTTTTTCCTGCCTATCTGTCCCTAATCAGCAGCCAGCACATTGATGTGTGCTCTGTCCCTTAGCTAAGCAGCAGAATGACGCTGCTGCGGCGGCTGCCTCGAACTTATAAAGACTTGGTCACATGCTTCAGACGGCCAATCACAGCTACTAAGACATTTGCAGGCATGGCTGGGATGGCTTAAGGCACACCAGTTAAACGATTGTTGATTGGCTGTTGAAAGCCCGCCATGAAAAGAGCGCCAAAGCATGCAAAACCCGGAAATAAAACGACCGAACACGGATTTTTACCCGAACATACAGTTAAGTGTCCGTGTCCGTGTTCGGGTAAAAAAAAATCCAATTATTCGGTACGAACACGAATAATACAGTCCGTGTTCGCTCAACACTACTTATTTTCTTGTTTATTCCTCCTCTCCTCACTTCCGGGTCCGATCGGCGATGACGTCATTTGACGATTCGCAGTGTGTGCTGGGATGTATTCCATGCCAGAAATCTCGCAGTATTACCCAGGAGCTGAGCTGAACTGTGTGTATTCAGGCCGTGACCTGCCCCGCCTCCGTCCCGCCTCCTCTCAGTGAGTTGTACTGTATGCATTGTATTCAGGCTGTTCTCTGCCCCACCTCCACCCGCCTCCTCTCAATGAGCGAGGACTGAAAGCATTATATCCTCACTGAGAGGAGGCGGGGTGGAGGCGGGGCAGAGCACGTCCTGAATACAATGCATACAGTACAACTCACTGAGAGGAGGCGGGGCAGGTCACGGCCTGAATACACACAGTTCAGCTCAGCTCCTGGGTAATACTGCGAGATTTCTAACACGGAATACATCCCAGCACACACTGCGAATCGCCGAACTAAGTCATCGCCGATCGGACCCGGAAGTGAGGAGAGGAGGAATAAACAAGAAAATAAGGTATTTACTAGCAAAAAAAAAAAAAGTTTCCATTGGTAAAAGTCGTTTTAAAGGGGATTACATAGATCTAAAGTTACGAAAATGAGTGGAACTCCACTTTAAGAACAAACCTACAGACCCTATCTTGTTTGTACCCTGGTACTGCCTGTATATTGAAAGCATGCACACAGGACATATGCTTCACATGTAGATAGTGAGTTCAGAGCATTCGTCTATGTGGGTGTTTTATGCAACCCCTGGCACATAATCACATACAGCCGCATCTTATAATTCATTTCAATTAAAGGCTGTATATGGCAGCTGTTGGACCCAGGAGAGTGACTGTGCAGGCTCTGCACACTGTAGAGTTCCTGTATGAAGGCTAATGCATGGCTGTGCTAATAACCTCATGCTTAGTAATATGCTGCTCATTTTGGACAGCTGTTTAATTTTTTTTTTTTTTGTCCAGTTATGTTTTGAAGCTCACATGAACAAAAAAAATTGTTTACTTGGAGGGGTAACATCAGTAAATAGTGTGTGCTTAATGAGCTTGCATAACAAGTAAGTTAATCTCATGTGTTTCTGAAACCTGTAGCTCAGTAAAACTGAGCGGTTTCCTTATTAGATAGAGCAAGGCAAATGGACATAACATGGGCAGCATCCCAATGGTAATTAAGACCATATGGTAACAGAAGTAGGTTGCTTTGCAATGCCCTTTAAATGGCAGTGCACTTGTAGAGCATGATAATATGAATTGACAGGTGAGATCTTATCCATTCTCACAAGCAGAAGGTTGGTGCTGCAGTTCTTTTGATTCTTTAACCCAATGAGGTGAAGGACAGCGATACCCGTAGCACACTGATGAGTTTCACAGTATCATAACTGATTCAACTTCAATAAATAAATCAATGTACCAGCAGAGAAGAACCTAAAACAAACCTGTGGGAGGCCAAAACTAGCAATTAGACAGCATGATCTGACAGCATAGGCTGTCAGCACATAGCATTATAAACACATATTACTGTAGATTTATCTTTCTGTACTTCTCTGTCCTGCCAGCACTGTCTGCAGAACCCCCGCTGCTTCTACCATTCCTCTGGGTGAAAAATAGAGAGTCCATCCAACAATGTGAGGCCCTCTACATGATTAGCCTATTGGCAGATCCCAGAATTGACACATGGGGTCATGTGTATCTTAATGCAAATATAGATTATCAGAAAGTAGCTCTTTGCTTATTGATTCTCGAACACTCAAGCTGGCAATGGAAGGACAGATGTGCAAATAAGTGATATGTCCAAATAGCTTATGCTGTCAGCTGTCAGATCATGTTTCCTGATGCTGGTGCCACCCACTGAGGTAAGCTGTGACATTGGGGTCTATCCAGGGTGGGAGATTGCAAGGGAGCATGGCTTAATCCCTTGACAGACTTTGGCATATAAAACTTCTAAATGTTAACTTAAAGTGGAGTTCCACCCTAAATTTACACTTGCCTCCATCTTCTCGCTCCGGGTCACCTGAAAAACAAATGGATAATCGCAAATTTTTTTTTTTTTTACTTACCTCGTATAGAAGAAAATATACTCACCTTACTTCCTTCTTCCTCCCCTCGGCGGCCACAGCGATTCGTCACTTCCTGGCTTTGCAATGATTCCTGGGAGCTGAACGTCATCGCTCCCAGGAATCAATGCGCCTGCACCGGCCCCGCCGTCACTTCCGGCGCGCGCGTCATTCCCTTCTAAACAGCTTCTGGGCATGCCCAGAAGCTGTGCAGGGATGACGCTGCGGCACCGGAAGTGACGGCGGGGCCGGTACAGTGCATTGTGGGACCGAAGAAGACGGAAGAGGACGCAGAAGAGGATCGCGCTGGCTTCAAGCTGCCCACACCTGAGATGGCAGCACTGGACAATACATTTTCAAGGTAAGTATTTCTCCCAAAAGGTAAGTGCAATCCGGGACAGATGAGAGGCTAGCCATTGTGGAATGTACTAGCCCTGACTGTCCCGGGGGTATTTTTATTAAAAAATGTATTCCCAGGGTGGAACTCCGCTTTAATAGAACGTCCCTCTCTCAATCAAATTTGACTATGTTTAATTCTTATGCAGCTAGCATTAGTAAATTATTAGGAAAGTATCCCATTTTGCTTGTTTTTTTAAACTTTTTTTTTTTTTTTTTTTAGATTTTTTTTTTTTTAGTTACTGCCTCATTTCCATGCCTAGGCAAATGATGTCTACATTGATGGGGGAGCTTGCTTTGACTGTTAAAACCAAAATGGCATTTTTGATTTGTGGGGCTCAGAGCATAGAGCTGCACGATTCTGGATAAAATGAGAATCACAATTTTTTTGCTTAGAATAAAGACGCGATTCTAAAGAACTTTTTTATTTTAAAGATTTACAATCCCTGAACATAAGGTTATCAAACATTTGCTTCCATCAAATTTAAAGAAATGTAATTAAAAATAATGTAATGTATAAAGAAATAAAAAAATTACCATACGTTATATCAGGGTCTTTTTGTATTTCAGTATCCCCCGATACCTACCGCAACTTTTTTGTTTACACTTCAGCTGTCGGCAATGATTAAAAGCACTGAAAAGTTATTTTAAAAATGAAAAATTTTTTTTAAATGTGAAACGTGTAAATGTATGTTAACCACTTAAGCCCCGGAAGATTTTACCCCCTTCCTGACCAGGGGATATTTTGCGATTGGGCACTGCGTTACTTTAACGGACAATTGCGCGGTCGTGCGACGCTGTACCTAAACAAATTTGACGTCCTTTTTTTCCCACAAACGGAGCTTTCCTTTGGTGGTATTTGATCACCTGTGCGATTTTTTTGATCATGCGCTATAAACAAAAAAAGAGCGTCAATTTTGCAAAAATAGCAATATTTTTCAAATTTTTTTATATGAAATTCCCAAAAAAAAAAATGTAAAAATCTAAATTTTTTTACATTTTCGGACAATTTGTTTTATGCTACATATGTTTGGTAAAAAAAAAATCGCAAAAAGCGTATTTTGATTGGTTTGCGCAAAAGATATCGCGTTTACTAACAAAGGGAAAGATTTTTGTTGTTTTTTTTTTAACGCGTAATGGCGGCGATCTGCGTTTTTTTTTTTTTTTTGCGGTACTGCGACATTGCAGCGGACAGATCAGACCCTTGACTGACATTTTTGACACTTTTGGGGTTACCAGTGACATTACTGCAGTAATCAGTGCTGTACATATGCACTGTTACTGCAAAATGACACTGGTACTGAAGGGGTTAACTTTATTTGAGAGGGAGGGGCTGTGTGTGTCCCTAGGGGCGTGATTCTAACTGTGATTGGCTGTGGCTTGGGCTGTAGGAACAATGATCAACGGTCCTACATAGTAGAACCGTGTGATCGTTGTTTCTACACAGGAGAGAATGACAGGCAGCTTGTTTACACTAGCCGCCTGACTTTCTCCCTCTGCAGCGGCGATCGCAGAGTGACCGGCGGACATCGGGTCCGCCGGTCACACGTGCGGGGGGGTCCATGCCTCCGGGGGTGCGCGCTCGCTCCCTAGACCCTCACAGGCTAGCGACGTATATCTACGTCACTTTGCCTGTGAGGGGCTGACTGCCGACGTAAATCATCGTTAGGCAGACGGCAAGTGGTTAAAGATGTAAAAATTTTAATGAGCAAAGCAAACAGAAAAAAAAAAGTTTTAATTATTAATAGTTTATAAAATATAAGTAAAAAAAAAAAAATCAGCAGGAAAATAATAATTAAATGGAGAAGGAGAATAAGGAGTTAGTAAGGCTGAATAGAGTAAATTATGGGTTAAACAGAGGAACATTTAAAAAAAAAAACCCCAAACATATTTTTTTTTTTTACTTCACAAAGTTGCTTTAACCACTTGTCCACTAGCCGCTGTAGTTGGGCAAGAGGTTGGTTCTATTGCGCAAAACGACATACCTGTATGTCGCTTCGTGTAATAGCCAGTGGGGGCACAGGCTGATTAGCCAGAGGAGGAACCAATTAGCGGGTCCAGCAGGCATGATGTCCGCCAGCCCCCTGCGATCGCTCCCTGGATGCCCCTTGATTAACACTGGTTGGAAACGTGTTGGGCGTGGTTGCCTACCCTAGTTGCGCCGCTGTAATGCTTGCAGTGGCATGACCCATGTGAGTAATCATGCTTTTTATGTCTTTTTTTACTGGATATAATAAATCTGGATTCTACTTCTAATACAATCACCAGTGTTTTCTCTCATTTAATGGGTATGGGAGTCTACCACTGGAAGCTCTGATTGTGGAAGATGAAGCTGTGATGGCGGGAGTTGTTAACCACCTGATATGCCTTTTTTTATTATTGATCTGGTGAGTTTGCATTGCATGTGGGGAAGAAGGAAGAAAGCACGTGGTGTCAAATTAAAACTTCCATCACTGGTGTGACCCACCCCCCTTTTCGTATTACCTGCTCATCACAGTATCACACTATATTGGATTTTGTTTTATCTACATCTACACCGGAATGATTTATTTGTGAATCCTCCACTGTACAATCGTGAGACACTTTGAACTTTTTCTGGACTTTTTTGGAGTAGGGCATGAGTACTGCCCAGCGGAGAGCTTCTTCTTCTTTTTTTTTTTTTTATACATTCTAGCGCTGCAATTTTTTATATATTTATATTTTTAGCACTGATTACTGTAGTAATGTACTGGTCCCCTTGAAAGTGTCTGTCTGGTGTTCGAGCTGTCCGCCGCAATGTCGCAGTCCCGCTAAAAATTGCTGATCGCCGCCATTACTAGTAAAAAATAAAAATGCTATAAATCTATCCCCTCGTTTGAAGACACAAAGAACTTTTGTGCAAACCAATCAATATACATTTATTGCGATTTTTTTTTTTGATTTTTTTTTTTACCACCAAAAGAAAGCTCTATTTCTGGGTTAAAAAGGGACATCAATTTATTTTGGGTACAATGTTGCACGACTGCGCAATTGTCAGTTAAAATAATGCAGTGCCGTATCGCACAAAATGGTCCGGTCTAGAAGGGGTAAACTGACTTAATTTACAGACCGAAGTTCATCCCTTTGATCTATAAATGAACAGAAAGATACAATGTTTCTTTTTATCTCTTTCAGCGAGCAGGGAACTGCTCTGCACTTGTTACATGAAGTGTGGAAATGCTGGATTAAGATGTGTGGGAGGTTGCATCATGATCACAATCTTTTAACGATTTATGCATCTCTAAAACAGCATAGTTCCACTTTAGCTCAAGTTGCCAAGTGTGCAGCTTGGACATAAAGGCTTTCCCAGGCTACATTTTGGTCTAGGAGAAACAATATAAAAATGAGTTTGCTCAGGTTTATGTATGTTGGCCATGGTTTGAAGAGACCAGATCTGAAATGAATACATTTCACTGTGCAGTATTTTACTGCCAGTTCTTTTTTTTTTTTTATTTCAATAAATTTTTATTCAAAAATATCGAGTACAAACAGTAACTGGAATGGTACAGAAATGAAAACTGTAACACAACATGCGGTAGTAGAAACATGAAGTACAGCAATACGGGGAGGATGTGCAGCAAGCAACACGTGTATATATATAAACACCAGGAATAAGTCAGTGTAAGTGGGACCAAAACTTGACTCAGAAAAGCTTAAAAAGTGGGACACCAGCGGATAACAGGGGCGACCCCCCCATGGCAGAGCTCCACCCCCGAGACACCCCAAAAGGGAACTTACTGTGCCTCGAGGTGGGAGCACCTAACCAATATTATTGAAACGAGTGGAATCCCAATCACCAGGACTCCAAAGGAGAACCAGGTATAGGTAAGCAGATCCCAGTCCCTAGCTCAAACAGAGATGGACCAGTATTCCCGATTATAGAGAAGAACAGAAAAATAAGAAATTATCGTTATCAAAGACCCATTCCAAACTTTTGGCAGGGGCTCTGGGCTTAAACCAAGAGACCCCACCAAGCGGGTTAGTAACCAAACACTCTGAGTACAACATAAACCAAATGTGAGCAATCAAGAGGAAGAAAAGAAAAAAGAAAAGGAAAAAGAAGAAGGCAGAATAGAAAGGATAGGAAACTGACAGGCATCAAGAGAAGAGAGGAAAGAAAGAGAGGAAGAGCAAAAGGGAGTAGAAGGTTCCAGCGGCCCGACGCCGGTCAAATAGTAACGTTAACATAAGCTGCCCAGGGTTCCCAGATCCGCTCGAATTTCGCTCTGGAGTCGTCAAGAATGCTATACATCTTCTCCTGTGCCATCATCCACGAAATCTTACGCTTAGCCAGCTGCAACGGAACCGAAGGCATTTTCCACTGCCTGGCTATCGCCATTTTGGCACCGAGGAAGATGTAGAAAATGAGGGCCTGGGTGTGTTTGGGAATTGTAGGAATGCGCTGACCCAAAAGAGCATGCGAAGGGGAGGGATGTACCGCAAGACCAGTGATTCGCCTGACCATACCATAAATGCGTCCCCAGAACTTCCGCAGCCTTGGGCATTCCCAGAAGATATGGAAAACCGTTCCCGTCAGGGTACAGTCACGAAAGCAAGTGGGTGGCATGGAGGGGTAGATGGCAGCCAGCCTAGCCGGCACCATGTACCATCTCATAATTACTTTTAGGTTAGCCTCCATGAGCCCAACATTGTGAATACCCCGAAAAGAACGTCCTACACATGTGTACCAATTAGGGAGGTCCCATTCTATATTGAGGTCCTGTTCCCATTTAAGCATGTAGGCCGGTTTAGTTTGAGCGTCAGTCAGTGAAGCATAAAGTAGGGAAATACCCCCCTTAACATCAGTAATTTGGGCACACCATTGTTCATAAGGCGACACCCGCAGGGGCTCAGAAGAACGGAGCCTGAGGGAGTGAATATAGTGCGAAATTTGAGTCAGACGGAACTTCTCCGCAGATGGCATCTTCAGCTTAGAAGTACAATGTGAGAATGTTATGGGACCCGAGCTATCAACAAAGTGTCCGATCCTATACATGCCCTTGTCAGTCCACCACTTAAAAGCCCCTATGTTTTCCCCTGGAGGGAAGGCCGGATTGTGAAATAGATGAGTGAGCGGAGCCCAATGTGAGGTCACTTTGCGCGTCTTGTGAATGCGATCACAAATGGAGAATGAATGTGAAAGGGTTGGAGACAATATTGGAGGACGGGTAGGGGCAGGACTCCAAACCAAATAATCAATAGTGTGTCTGGGGACAGCCTGACGTTCCATATGGCACCAGTCGGGTTTCCCCCCCCTGGAATATATAACAGAAAACTGAGTCAGCTGTGCTGCTAGATAGTAGTTCCAGAGGTCAGGTACACCCAAGCCCCCCTGTTTCCGGGAGCGTAGAAGTGTATGTTTATTGATTCTATGTCCCTTCTGTCCCCAGATAAATTTAAAGATGTGGCCTTGTAAACTCTGAACATGGGATTTACGCACAGGGATCGGGAGAGACCGAAATAAATAGAGAATCCGGGGCAAAAGAGTCATTTTAACTGCGTTGACTTTCCCCATCCAGGAGATGTGATAGCGCGACCAATCAGAAAGTTCCCGCTTCAGTCGTCGGAACATGGACGGGTAATTGGATGGGTAGAGCTTATCTATAGAGGGGGTTAACGACACCCCTAGGTAGGGGATGGAATCCGAGTGCCAAGAGAAAGAGAAATGGTCCTTTAACCGATCCACTAGAGAAGAGGGGAGGTTGACATTAAGGGCCAGAGATTTGGACATATTGACTCGTAATCCAGACGCTGCCTCGAAGGCGTTAAGGAGGGAGACGATATTGGGTAGAGAGATCAAGGGGGAGGTGACAAAAAGCATAATGTCGTCTGCGAACAGCGCAACTTTGTGGGTCGTGGGTCCACACTGTATACCATGAATATCAGGATGAAGGCGGATGGCTGTTGCTAAAGATTCGAGAGCCACCGCAAAAAGGAGCGGAGAGAGGGGGCATCCCTGTCTCGTGCCTCTCCGGATGGGTATGTGCACCGAGTAGTAACCCTGCATCCGGACCTGAGCTACCGGTTGCGAGTAAAGGGCCCGAAGAGTGGTGAGGAAAGAGGGGCCAAAGCCCCAACATTCCAGAGTGCGGAAGAGGAACGGCCAAGAGAGGGAATCAAAGGCCTTGTGGAGATCAAGGGACAGGAGGAAACCATGTTGGGGAGGGCCACCGTCCCACCCAGAGTTCAACAAAGAGATGACGTCAATCACCCTCCTTACCTGGTCAGGTCCCTGCCTACCTGGAATGAACCCCACCTGATCCTTATGAATGTATTTGGTAATAAAGCTAGATAAACGATTAGCGAAGATTTTTGTCAGGATCTTGAGATCGTTATTAATAAGCGAAATTGGTCTGTAATTGCCCACCTCAGAGGGATCCTTCCCAGGCTTGGGGATAACCGATATGTAAGCTGTATTAGATGCTTCCTCAAGACTAGCACCTCCCCTGAGGGCATTAAAGAACCTGACCAAATAAGGAGATAGGACCGACATGAAAGTCTTGTAATACGAGTTTGAAAAACCATCAGGGCCTGGGGCGGAATTGGATCGGAGATTCTTAATGACATCAAGCACTTCCTGTTCATCAATAGGGGCTTCAAGAAGGGATCTATGTGTAGCCGATAGGCGGGGGATAGGTACTTTGTTCAAGAACGAATCAGGATCATCCCCCTTGTGGGGGGCAGGGGCCGCATAGAGATGTGAATAGAAGGAGTGAAAGGAATCCATAATGGAGACGGGATTACTCGAGAGAACGCCAGAGGGAGATTTAATCTTAGGCATGGAGATCGCCCGAAATTTGGGGGAGAGTTTCCGCGCTAATTTCGTGCTCAATTTGTCCCGAGAAGCGTAAGAGCGAGCAGATTGCCACCTCAAGGCCTTCTCCGCCCTGGAAGTCAGGGCTAAGTTCAACGACAGCTTGACAGCATCCAGTTCTGCCAGCGAGGTAGGGTTTGGGGATCTCCTATGGACTCTGCGGAGACGATAGTATTCAGTCTCCAAACGGGCAATGTCGATCAGTCTTTCCTTTTTAATTTTTGCCCCCAGTTGAATGAGGTAGCCCCGAATAACCGCCTTATGAGCCCCCCAAAGGGTGGAGGGGGACACGTCAGGAAGATCGTTGAGCTTGAAATAGTCACGGAGTGCAGCCTCTACCTGAGAACATCTAGCGGGGTCACTCAGGATGGACTCGTTAATTCTCCAAGGCGAAGGGCCTCGGGGAGGCAAGGAGCAGGAGAGCTGAAGCGAGACTATGGAGTGGTCCGACCAAGGAACATCCTTAATTTTAGACTTCTGCGCAGATGGAACATCAGTTGTGGGGATGAAAATGTGATCTATACGCGCAAACGTATGATGGGGTGCCGAGAAATGTGTATAGTCACGGGAAGAGGGGTTAAGTTCCCGCCAGATATCAATCAGACCTAGCGAGTGAAGTGTTCGAGCTACTCGCAGACTCTGCTTGGAGGGACGTCGAAGCCGACCACCAGAGGAGTTAGATTTATCTAGGGAGCAATCAAGAGCCAAATTGGAATCCCCCCCTATGAGAACTCGCCCCTCGAAGTGGGGAGAGAGTATGAGGAACATGTCCGAGAAGAATTTTGCCTGACCCCGATTGGGAGCGTAATAGGATACAAACGTGTATAACTCCCCTTGTATGTGGCCCTTGACTAAGATGAAGCGACCGTGGGGGTCCCGAACCGTTTGTAGATGGGAAAAGGGAAGGGATTTAGCGAAAAATATGGCCACCCCTCTCTGCTTGGAGGGGGCGTTGGCCAGATAAAACAAGGGGTATTTGTGGTGGACATAGGAGGGTTGATAAGAATCTGGGAAGTGAGTCTCCTGAAGCAGGAGAACCCCTAGTCCCTGGGAATGGTAATGTTGGAATGCCTTCCTACGTTTAACCGGGGAATTTAAGCCCTGGGTGTTGTGTGATGCCACCTGCAAAGAAGATACCGTACTCACGTTAGACGTCATGGTGTGCCATCATAGAGTGCGCTGGAGTGAGCTAAGTAGTGGATTCCCAATGTATCCCATGGGAGAGGTCAGGATCTGTAACGCAAGGGAAGAAAGGACATAAATAGACCAGTCGGACCGCAGGAACCCCCTGAAAAGAACAAGAACCCCGTGAAGGGAGAAAAAAGAAAAAGAAGAGGACAGTAAAAGGAGAAAAAGGGCGCAAGAGCAAGCCCTTGCGCATGGATGAGGTGACCGCAGGCAAAGCCCACAGCCCCCCATCAAACGTACGGATGTGCCCTGATCCAGTCAGGACACATTCCTGTGGAAAGCAAGAAGTAAACAACTTACGTCCGACAGGAGGAGGCGCAATGAAACCTCCCCGGTCAAAGAGCCCCAACCCAGCACCCCCATAAAACATTAATACAAAACAACTTCAAGGCACCACGATCCCTCTAGTTACAGAGCGGGATCAACAACCCAGCATATACTGTGAGGAGCATGGGAGTAGATGAAATGAGGGGAAAAAAGGTCTGGGGAGAGAAGGGAATCGGGAGGGGGGGAAGGGATAGATAGACGGTGGGAAGGGAGGGAGGACGAGGAGGGGTAAGACAAAGAGGAAGTATGAGGGAGGGGAAAGGGACCAGGAACAAATTAGCCCAAAAACATTCAAAGGAGAAGGAAAAAATAAATAAATAAATAAATAATAATAATAATAAATAAAAAAGAAAAAGGAAATAATAGAAAAAATAAAAACAGCAACCAGTTCAGTTGTAAAAAGTCAATACCAGAAATGGCCTAAAGTATGGGAGAGCCAGTTCGCTGAGGAGAGAAGAAAAAAAAATCAGTGAGCAGTCCAAACACGGGCCAAAAAAAGGGGGTTCAAAAAGCGAAGGCCAGGATCAACGGGGACCCCAAACAGGCTAAGTAGAGTAAACTCTAACAGCCTAGAGGAAGTGTTGAAGGAGAATCCACGCGGTCATCAGGGTGGCTTGACATCACGGTGGCGTTTCGTATGTTGTGCGTTCCATACCGAGGACACAGGGCTGATCGGTGGAGGCCGCTTGGCAGATTCTCTCCTGTTGGTAGATGAAGTGGGGACTGGGTCCCTGGTGAGAATTCCCATCTGTAGGAGCAGGTGTTCGCCTTCCTGGAAGTTGGCAAAGCTGTAAGTCTTGTTTTGAAATAGAAAATTCAGGCGGAAGGGGAAGGACCACCAATATTTCAGCGCCCTAGCAGATAACGCCAATGTAAGCGGCTTAAAGGATCTACGGCGTTGAATGGTAAAGGGGGAGAGGTCAGCAAACAGTTGAATCTTGTGGCCTTGGATGCTCAAATCCTCCCTACCCCTGCTCTTTCTCATGAGCTCCTCCTTAACCCCGTAAAAGTGCGTTTTGACGATAACGTCTCTGGGCAGGCCATCTTTGCGGGGCAATTGCAGGGCCCTATGAGCTCGGTCAAGTTCCAGGCGATGTTCAGAAATGTCCGGTATAAGGTCCTTAATAAAAGCTTTAATAGTGACGGGGATATCTGTGATGGTTTCAGGGATCCCCCTGACTCTGAAATTCAAGCGTCTGCTCCGGTTTTCCAGATCATCCAGTTTACTGAGCGCAGTGTCCAACTGATCCTGCATAGTCTGGATGCAAGCTGTATTCTGATTGGCCCGTGCTACTGTGTGGTCCAAGGTGCTCTCAATCGCTTCTATCCTGGTACCAAGATTCTGGAGTTCTGCTTTAATAGACCCAGTGATTTGTGCGGCATTGTGAGCTAGACCAGTGGCTAGCATTTCCGAGAAACGTGCCATAAGTACTGACAGGTCCGGGCAGTGACCAGGCAAATTGAGGCCTAGTTGAAGAGGCAAAGCAGGGGCCTCAGGTGATAGCAGCCCTGGATTCCCTGGGGCCTGCTCCACGGTCCTGCTTAGCAGGGATTCCGTGGACGCTGGGGAGGCTAGTGGGGGCTGATGGAGGTATGCGGGGGTAGAAGGTGATGGCCAGGGGTCTGGAGAGGGAGATTGGGAGTCCATTTGGAGTGCCTCAGCGTCTCCCACCTCCGGCGGGCCGCGGTTCCCTGAGGTGAAGGAAGGCGCGGTCGCCATTTTATTTGTATCCCGCTCTGGGGAGAGAAAGAGTAGATGGCGGGAGACTTCCGGGCGGCGGTCCGCCGACATCCACCGGAGGTCCGCGGGAGGAAGGGGCAGCGGAGTGTGCCGATCGTAGGGCACAGTGCACAGGAATGCCGGCGTCGGGGCTCTCCGATGGCCGAGGAGGCGCGGAGCTCCGGGCTAAGGCGCCATCACGGAGCTGCCGCGCATGCGCACTCCTACTGCCAGTTCTTTTAATATAGGCATTAGCAAGTATAACCTCACATGGTCTCTTCAAACCATAGCCAACATACATAAAGCTGCAACCTTTGTATACAGTACCGCAGTAAGGAGTTAGAATCCCATAAAAGAGAAAATCTGCTCATGCCCAAGTGACCACTGTACCTGTTGTTAAGAAGTAAACCTTTTGTTTTAACCACTTAAGCCCCGGAAGATTTTACCCCCTTCCTGACCAGGGCCTATTTTGCAATTCCGCACTGTGTGACTTTAACGGACAATTGCGCGGTCGTGCGACGCTGTACCCAAATGAAATTGACGTCCTTTTTTTCCCACAAACAGAGCTTTCTTTTGGTGGTATTTGATCACCTGTGAAATTTTTTTTGATCCTGAGCTATAAACAAAAAGCAACAATTTTGCAAAAATAACAATATTTTTCACATTTTTTTTTTATATGAAATTCCCCCCCAAAAAATGTAAAAATCTACATTTTTTTAACATTTTAGGCCAATTTGTTTTCTGCTACATATGTTTGGTAAAAAAAATCGCAAAAAGCGTTTGCGCAAAAGGGAAAGATTTTTTTTTTTTTTTTTTAACGAGTAATGGCGGCGATCTGCAATTTTTTTTTTTTATGCGGGACTGCGACATTGTGGCGGACAGATCGGACCCTTGAATGACATTTTTGACACTTTTTGGGGTACCAGTGACATTAGTACAGTAATCAGTGCTATATATATGCACTGTTACTGTAAAAATGACACTGGGATGGAAGGGGTTAACTTTTTTGGAGAGGAAGGGGTTAAGTGTGTCCCTAGGGGTGTGTTTCTTACTGTGATTGGATGTGCCTGTGTGTGTAACAGCACAGATCAACGGTCCTACATAGCAGGACTGAGTGATCTGTTCTTTTACACAGGGAAGAATGACAGGCGGCTTTGTTTACATTAGCCACCTGCCTTTCTCCCTCTCTACCCGACGATCGCGAGTGACACACACGCCGGCTTCTTTGGGTACGAGCGGGGACGGGAGCGCGCCTCCGGCGGCGCGCGCTCGCCTCCGGCGGCGCGCGCTCGCCACCTATTCGCTCCCAGGCTAGTGACGTACCGGTACGTCACTTTGCCTGGGAGGGGCTGACCGCCGCCGTATATAGTCGGGCGGCGGTCGGCAAGTGGTTAAAAGAAGATAGTAGGGCAGGATGATTGTGTACTTGGCTGTATGAGGGAGAAGGGTTTTAGAATATTAATAGTCCTGTTTGTAGTAATTAAAGCTCCATAGGGGCTGCGATTGCTGATCTTTTCTTAACCACTTTACCACCAGAGGATTTTCCTGCTTTACGTCCAGGCCACCTTTTGCGATTCCGCACTGTGCGACTTTAACTGACAATTGCGCGGTCATGCAACGCCGTACCCAAAACGAAATTTACATCCTCTTTTTTTTCCCCACAAACAGAGCTTTCTTTTGGTAGTATTTGATCACCTCTGCGCTTTTCATTTTTTGCGATTATTAATTAAAAAATGCGACAATTTTGAAAAAATAACCATATTTTTCTACTTTGACAGTTAAAAAATATCCAATATAATTTTTGTCATATATTTAGGCCAAAATGTATTTAGCTACATGTCTTTGACAAAACAATTCTTAATGAGCGTATTTTTAACCGCTTTAAGACCGGAAGATTTTACGCCATTCCTGACCAGGCCATATTTTGCGATTCGGCACTGCGTTACTTTGACGGACAATTGCACGGTCGTGCGATGCTGTACCCAAATTTAATTTGTCCTTTTTTTCCCCACAAATAGAGCTTTCTTTTGGTGGTATTTGATCACCTGTGCGATTTTTACTTTTTGCGCTATAGACAAAAAAAGAGCGACAATTTTGAAAAAAAACATTATTTTTCACATTTTGTTTTATGAAATCCCCCAAAAAAATTTAAAAATCTAAATCTTTTAACATTTTAGGCCAATTTGTTTTCTGCTACATATTTTTGGTAAAAAAATCGCAATAAGCGTATTTTGATTGGTTTGTGCAAAAGTTATCGCAGCTACTAACTACGGGAAATTTATGTCATTTTTATTGTTTTTTTTTTTTTTTTAACTAGTAAAGGCGGCGATATGCAATTTTTTTTTTTTTTTGCGGGACTGCGACATTGCGGCGGACAGATCGGACCCTTGACTGACATTTATGACACTTTTGGGGGTACCAGTGACATTACTACAGTAATCAGTGCTATAAATATGCACTGTTACTGTAAAAATGAAACTGGCAGGGAAGGGGTTAACTTTTATTGGTGATCAAGAAGTTAATGTATGCCTGGTGCTTACTGACGTGTGTGGGGGGAGGGGACTGTGTGACACAGGCACAGATCGCAGGTTCAGCTATGCTGAATCCTGCAATCTGTCACTGCCTGTCACTTAGGAGATCTGCCTGCTTTGTTTACACAAGCGGGCGGATCTCCACACTCGATCCCTGACGATCGGGGAAGAGCGGCGGTGATCACCGCCGCTCCTCCCCTGGCCCAACTCCCGCTGTGACTGAATACAGCGGGAGCGAGCCTCCGGCGGCGCGCGCGGCGCCCACAAGGGGAGGAGTCCAGCGACGTAGACCTACGTCACTGGACGATAACTAACCACTTTGCCGCAGTATGCTCAATGTGAGCGGTCGGCAAGTGGTTAAAATGCTTATTGACTGGCTGAGATGTTGATCCACTATGCTCAGTACCATGGATCACTGAGCAGGGACAAGTGTACAGTTAAGAATGTTTAAGAAAAAGCAGAAGTACATATTTACTCGCTTGTCCCAGGTCCGTGATTGATGGTACTGAAGCAAGAGGGTCAACATTATAGTCATTCAACTGTCATTTTCAGAAGAAAAATCGGTGATGAGCATATTTATATTTGGTGACTTATCCTGTAGGCTGGGTTCACACTAGCTTGGGCCTAAGCTCACAGCAGGGGGTCTGGTGCATCCCTTCTCTGTTTCAGGTGCAAATCCAGTCTGAATTTTTTGCCTGAATTCGGACCAGAAATGGAGCCAAAGACGCACAGGACCCTTTTCCAGTGCAGATCGCGGCCTCCCCAGAGCTGTGTGAACTGGCTTCATTGAGAGCCTCACTCTCCTGTCATGCGAATTGGATGTCAATGCCATTGTTACCCTGCTCAGCCCAAGATTTTAGGAATAGGATCCCTAAAATTGCCCAAACCTTCAAGATCTTCTCACTTGCCTTTAGAGTTTGTCTTGTACAGTGATTAATCTCACACTGAGAAGTGATTTGCTCCCCCAAAACATTTGCTTAGCAGTATTCTATTTAGGAGGTCTTCCCACAAAACTATTTACCCTGTGCTGACTCATACCATCTTGTGCCTTAGCAAGAGGCTAACAATCCCTGAAGAGGGATACCCCATTACGTTAAAAAAAAAACTTTTTTTCTTCTTGCCTTTTTGCCTGATTGGATGAGGGAAGTCCGTAAAGCGTCATCTCATCCACTATATTGTGGGGAAAATTGCAATGCAATATTTAACTTCCCTTGCAAAGTGAACTGCCCATATGCTTTTTAGTAAATTAAACCCTTTGGCTTACCTGCTGGTCAGAGGAACTCCCATGCAAGAAATACCTCGAGCAGCTGTCCATTTGAGGAAAATAAACCTCTTTGGTCTCTCCTTGAGTAAGTACATCACAGGGGGTAATATCCTCCCTTCTGTAGGTAAACCACCAACCCCTAATGCTAGAAAAAGTTTTTCATCCCTCTCAGGCTTCCAGCTCCAAGTTCAAGTCTGGAACACACTTTTGTCAGAAGAACTGGTTCTCCAAGTCAACCAGGGCTCCAAGCCCTCTTCTCAATGACAAGGCCCCCCACCAGAGTCAGAGTGTGGGGATGTCTGTCTGACTTTTCAGTCTTTTGACCTCAGAATTTTTTTTGATGTATGGGTCCAGCGTGTCACTTCTAGGGGCTGCAAATTGGGGTTTTGGACTCTGTCTTCTTCCTGCTTCTTACTTTCAAATTTGACTATCTGCAAAGTTTGATGGAACTTCTTGCTGATGTTCAGCAGCTCCTCTTGCAGGGGGTCATTGTCCCAGTTCTATATGAGGAATGCAACAGGGTTTCCACTTGAACTGGTTTCCAAGCCAAATGGAGGAGTTTGGCCTATTCTAAATCTGAAAATTCTGAACCTTTTTCCTGCAGGTTCAAAAGTCCCTTATGGAATTGGGAAGGTCAGTCATTGCTTTCCTCCATCTTAGGCATTTCCTGGCCTCAATTGACATCTATGATCCTTTTTTCAACACTGTTTTGCTGAGGGCAATCAGCAAATTGTCACCATCCCTTTGAGCTGTTAACGGTCCCTAGGTTTTCACCAAGGTGCTTGCCCCAGTCTTAGCTCTGCTCTGTTCTCATGGGATTCACATTGTGGTTGACCTAGATGATCTCTTTCCAAATAACCCATCATCCCTATCCCTGTCAACCAATGTCCAGAGGACAGTGCATACTCTGCAGAGATGGAGTTGGATTGTCATCCTTTGGATGTTGTCGCTGAAACAGACTAATGGATTGAAGTACTTGGGCCTGATATTAGATGTGACCCTATCCAGGGCCTTCCTTCCCTAGGAAAAACTTGAATCCTGGCACTCTTGTGCCCAGGCCCTTCACTGTTAGGGTTGACCTTTGATTTGTGCCTGCAGTTGAGTATTTGGGCCTGATTTTAGCCTCCTTCAAGGCAGTGCCATACACCCAGTTGTACTTCAGACTGTTGAAAAACATAATTTTGATAATGTGGGACAAACTGACTTGGTCATTGGATCACCCCATGCATCTGACCTGCAAGGTCTGACTCTCCCTGATGTGGTGAATCTCAAACCCAGTGCTGGAGTCAGGGAGACCCTTTCCCCAGAGATTTGGAAAGTTCTCATGACAAAAGCCAGTATATTGGGTTGTGGAGGATTCCTTCATGCCCTCTTGGGATTTGTAATTCCAATCAACATCCTGGCACTGGGTAATTTGGTTGTCCCTTCAGTGCTGCACCACTTAATTGCAAGGTTACCTGACAAGAATCCCGCTGGGCAATGCCATGGCTGTAGCCAATATCAACCATCAACAAGGCACCAGAAGTCGCACCTCTCAAAAGGAATA